>NC_133147.1:6089768-6302268 GCF_048418815.1 Hemitrygon akajei
CACGAGGTAGGGGAGGGAGTTGCTTTGTTCTGTTACTCCATTCTTTCCTGGCGTAGTCATGGGAGAGTTGCCTTGGTCTGACACTCTGTTCTCTCAGCATAATCATGGAGTGATGGAGGGAGAGGGTTGCTCTGATTGGCACACCGTTCTGTCTTGGCATAGTGACGGGTATGGCATTCTACTCCATTCTGTCCAGCGTAGTCACGAGGGTGATGCCTTGTTCTGACAGTTCGCTTTGGGTGTAGTCACGGGGAAGATGCACTCCAGTCTCTCCCAGCATAGTCGTGGATGTGATCGACAAGCCACTCCACTCCATCAAAATTGGCTGTATTACCACTGACAGATGCCTTGATGTTTGTTTTGCTAGAGTATAGTACAAGACATAAAAAGTGCTATAAATTATAATAAATACATACAAAAAATTAAGTAGTGCAATAAAAAAGCAAAAAATTGGGAGGTAGTTTACATCAGTGTTGTCCCTTCCAAAATCTGATGGCAGAGGGGAAGAAGCTGTTCCTGAATCATGGAGTGTGTACCTTCAGGCCCTTGTGCCTCTTCCTCGATGGGAGCAATGAGAAGAGGGCCTGTCCAGGGTGACGGGGGTCCTTATCGATGCTGCCTTTTTGAGGCATCACCTTTTGAAGATGTCCTCTCTGGTGGTGAGGCTAGAGCCCATGATGGAGTTGGCTACGTTTACAGCTTTCTGCTGTTTTTTTTCCGTTCTTGACCACATTGGCTCTGGTTCAGTGTATCTTGTTGTTGCTTCAAGATCATGGCTTCTGTCCCAAGCCAAAGGTTTGAACATGTAACTGCCTGCGAATGTTGGCAGGGAGGGAGCACTACACCGCAGAAGGGGCGATTGGAGGGAGGGATGTGCATTATTGTGGGAGGGGTGGCCCAGAAGAAGGAAGTGTCGAGGGTGGGGAGGAGAGCCCTGTGGTGATTATAGTCTGGGTTTTTGAGCAAATATTGGAGGGGGGATGAAGGAAAGGACAGAGGGAGAGAGACTGACAACATTGGAAGTCAAGCCAGGCTTCACAATGATAATCAAGTGAAACAGGAGATGCGTTCTGGTCGCCTCATTATAGGGAAGCTTTAGAGAGGGTGCAGTGGAGATTCACCAGGACGTTGCTGGATTAAAGAGTATGTTTTATGAGGATAGGTGAGTGAGTTAGGAATTTACTCTTGAGCGAAGGAGGATGAGAGGTGACTTGATAAGAAGCATTGCTGGAGAAAAGCCAGAGATTTTTTTCCAGGGTGGAAATGGTTAACACAAGGAGGAATGATTTTAAGATGACTGGAGGAAAGCACAGGGGGAGGGGGTGTGTGTCAGAAGTAAGTTATTTTAAAGCGAGCATAGAATGCCCTGTCATTGGTGGTGGTAGAGGTAGATGCACTGGGGGCATTTGATAGACTCTTGGGCATGCTCGTGAGAGAAAACTGGAGGGAAGGGTTAGATTGATCTTGGAGTAGGTTAAAGAGTCTGCACAGCATTGTGAGCCGAAGGACCTGTACAGTGCTGTAGTGTTCTTTGTTCTATATACTCTGATCACCTTCTGCTAGCCAGCTTGGAGTGCACAGACTCAAGGAGTTGAACCGTCCTTTTCAGCCATCCAAGGTTTGAACGCTTGCCCAGAGCAGGGAATGAGCTGGCGATGGCTATATCTTTTCTTCAGCTCCTATGTTGTACAGTGGCTGTACATTCCCTCATTCCCTCGCTGCCAACCCCTGTGTTACTCCCACTCCCCGGTGGTCCTCAGCCAGACTCGGAAGAGCCATGGGTGGGGAGTTCTTCTGATCAGCTCTGAGTCTGGAGGGGGAAACAATTGAAACTTGCCTCCCTTGCTTTCCGGGAATGCCTTGGATATCTCGGGTGTGCGGGGGTGGGATTGTGGGATGTTCCTCGTGCTAGTGGCCAGCCACACGGCCGATGTCAGCAGCTCAGAAACGGGCTCTTCGGTGTGTCTGACCTGCGCGAGCCTCCATTTCCATTCCCCTTTGCCCCCTTACCCCATACCATCCTTCGTCATTCAACCGTACGTGAGTACAAACACACAAAACAGCACTAATTCAGGGCCAAGGTGCAAAACACAGTACCAACACAGCAAAGGTTCGGCTGGATCTTGCAATCGTGAATGAAGCGTTTGAACCAAAGAACAATAACATCTTTGGTTGTCCACATAGAAGCCACTGCAATCAAACGTGCCGCCAAGTTACTAGAAATCCTTGTTTACTTCCACTTCATCCATCTCTTCTTCTCCCCACTTCCAGTGGGAGTAAGCTTCGTAATCAGCCCACTTTCTAGGGAAAGGAGTTCCTCCCCAACTCCTCATCAATGAAGGTTCCTGTGGGTGAGGAGCAGGATAGGCCCCTCGAGTCTGCTTGTGGCTGATTTATTACACCCCTCAACCCCATTCTCCTGCCTTATCCCTGTCACCTTTGATGTCCTGACTGATCAAGAACGTATCAACCTCCGCTTTAAAAATACCTGGTGACTTGTCCTCCACAGCCGTCTGTAGCGGTGAATTCCACAGACTCTGGCTAAAGAGATTCCTTCTTGTCTCTGTTCTGAAGAGAGTCTCTATTTTGAAGCTGTGCCCTCTGTGGTCCTGGACTCCCCCACTGTAGGAAACATCCTCTCCACATCCACTCTATACAAGCCTTTCAATATTCATTAGGTTTTAATAAGATCCTCCCCATCCCCATCCCCAATTCTTGGTAATACTGCAGTGATTTCTGGTCCACGGCCATCAAGCCCTCCTCATACATTAACCCTTTCATCCCCAGGATAATTCTTGTATACTTCCTCTGGACCATCTCCAGCACATCTTTTCTTAGACGAGGTGTCCAAAAGTGCTCACAGTGCTCCAAGAGCAGTCTTATAAAGCCTCAGCGTTACATCCTTGCTTTTATATTTTTCTCTGTTGGTAATGAATGCTCACTTTCAAGGTGGAGGAACAACACTATTTTCTGTTTGGGCAGTCTTCAACCAGATGGCATGAGTATCGATTTCTCCTTCCAATTTAAAAAAAATATCTCCCTCTCTGGTCTCTTGTCATCTGCTTATCACCTCTGCCTGGGTCCCCTCCTCCTTCCCATTCTTTAATGGTCCACTCTCCTCTCCTATCAGATTCTTCCCTCTCCAGCTGTTTACCTTTCCTACACACCTGGCCTCATCCTATCACCTTTTATCTGTCCTCCTACCTGCACCTTTTTATTCTGGCGTCTTCTCCCTTCACTTCCAGCTCTGAAGAAGGGTCTCGACCCAATATGTTGACTGTTTGTTCATTTCCACAGATGCTGTCTGATCTGCTGAGTTCCTCCAGCATTTTGTGCGTGTTTCTTTGGATTTGCGGCATGTGCAGAATTTGTCGTGTTTGTGACAGTGCATTTGCCTTCCTTCAAGCCAGTGGTGCAGTGGCATCAAGGCAGATGGCCCTGAGTTCGAATCGGCCAGGTCCCAACCTGGGCAACAGCAGTATCTGCACATAAGAAAGGTCTGCCATGAAACCTTATGGGCGACTACACTATCCATAGGGTCGCCATGAGTTGATGACTCAACGGCACTCAACAACAGTAACGACAATTTGCCTTCCTCAGTACTTCAGGGTATAGGAGTTTAGTGAATTACCCGTCCGCCTCTGCCTCTGGCTGGCTGCAGCGCTTCCATTTTATGTAGCCTTTCTTCTCCTTCAAATAGTTCCTGACCACTTTCCTCTTCTTTCTGACCCTCCCCTTAGAGTTTGAGGCTGCTCGCAAGAGGGCAAAGAAAGCCAAGCAGGCCTTTGAGCAGATCAAGAAGGAGAGGTTTGACCGTTTCAACGCCTGCTTTGAGGCTGTGGCCACCAACATTGACGAGATCTACAAGGCCCTCTCCCGCAACAGTAGTGCCCAGGTAAAACTCACCTGTGTTTGTTTATTATCATAGGTATACGTACCTCGGCTATAAATGTCAGCTGCAACCCAGTACCTTGAAAATGTGACCAGATAAATTACCGTAGATTCCGGACTACAGAGCGCACCTGATTAAAAGCCGCTGGCTCTAATTTTAGAAATAAAATCATTTTTTTTATTATACAGGCCGCTTCGGATTTTAGGCCGCACCGAATTTCAGGCGGAACGGATTTTCGGCGCACTGGATTTCCGGCGGACCGGATTTTCGGTGCACTGGATTTCCGGCGGACCGGATTTTCGGCGCACCGAATTTTCGGCCGCTTGTAATATGAGATATTTACACAGAAAGATATTACACGTGTTGGGCTTCAAATTCTGCCCTGTGTTCGTTTTGGAAGAGAGACAACCAACACCGGATTACAGTGCAGCGTGGCTTTATTGCAGAACGCGTTTTGCCTTCCCCTTACATTCTGCTCTTATTTATACTCCTTTTTCCCCCAAACCAAACCCTCGCTACACATATTTGGTAAGGCTAAACTTTGTTATACCTACCGGTATTTGGTAACATCGGACACTTGTGTCCTTATTGGCCCGATACCATTCACACACGAGTTTTACTGTTTTTTTGTTTACTGAATCGCTAGTAGTTTCGGTGCAGCGGAATCCTCAGTTTCGCTCCCTCCCTCCCTTGTACTGCTGTCTAATATCACGTGAGCCATTCCTGACCTGAAGCGGCAGTCCCAAATTAAATCTCCACCGTCTCACCATCGATTCATGTATGCCAAGATTACGCGCAGCAGCTCGATTTCCTTGTTCAACCGCCAGATTGATTGCCTTTAACTTAAAAGCTGCATCATATGCTTTTCTTCGAGTGTTTTCCATGTTGATGAGGGTGAGTACAAATGGCTGATTTACAATAATTTGTGAAGTGCGCTTGATTTATCGTACAATTTCATTGGACCTCTGTGAACTACTCATCAATTTTATTGGTCTACTGTTACGAGGCAAAATGTTTTGGCGGCATGGGAAAAAACTTTCTATTAGCCGCACCTTATTATAAGCCGCTATGTTCAATGCTGTTCAAAGCATGGGAAAAAAGTAGCGGCTTATAATCCGACATCTACGGTACATCAACTTAAATGAACATACACTCTGTGGTCACTTTATTAGGTACACCTTGTATTAACTCAAATATCTAAGGGCAGCATCTCAGTGCACAAAAGCATGCAAACTTAGTCAAGAGGTTCACTTGTTCAGACCAAACATCAGAATGGGGGAAGAAACGTGATCCAAGTGACTTTGACTGTAGAATGATTGTTGGTGCCAGATGGGGTGGTTTGAGTATCTCAGAAATTGTTGAAACTCTGGGATTTTCATGTACAACATTCTCCAGAATTCACAGAAAATGGTGCGAAAAACAAAAAAACATCCAGCAAGCGGCAGTTCTGTGGCCAGTAATTACTTGTTAATGAAAGGTCGGAGGAGAACGGCCAGACTGGTTCAAGCTGACAGGAAGTCAACAGTAGCTTTAAAAATCTATGCGTTACAACAGTGGTGTGCGGAAGTATCACTAAACACACGCATGTCAGTGGGTATATTTAAAGCAGAGGTTGAAAGGTTATTGCTCAGTAAGGGTGTTTCCCAAGGCATGGTAGTCCCTTTGCAACACCCTCATCAGCATCTCTCTCTCCTGGCCGCCTCTGTTTAAATGCTGCTTCTCTTTATCCTGCCTTTTCTCAGGCCTTCTTGGGCCCGGAGAATCCCGAAGAGCCCTACCTGGATGGGATCAACTACAACTGCGTGGCTCCTGGGAAGAGGTTCAGGCCCATGGACAACCTGTCAGGAGGAGAGAAGACAGTCGCCGCCTTGGCTCTGTTGTTTGCCATCCACAGGTGGGTGTTCTTGGGTGCTCTTCATGACGGCACAGGCTAATCGATCCCTTGGGTCTATGCCAGCTCCTGACAACAATTCCACCACTCTTAATTCCCTGACACTTATTCTCTCTTCAAATGCCACTTCACCAGCCTATAGGATGCTGGATTTTTGTGTATTTTCTGATCCCTATGATTCTTCCAGGAGTCAGGAATGATGAGCACTTAATTCCAAGATTTCAGTTTAATTTAGAGTGCTAACAGCATACTAAACTAAATAAGAACTGAGAAACAATGCTAAGAAGTAAATGGATGCAAAGACAAAAACAATAAAGATGGCACCTCTGAAAAATCCATCACTATTATAGATAAGGAATTCCTCAGATAGAGATAAACTAGTTTATGGGCTACATAATTAGAACAATTACTCCAGATTGGTAATATGCTAAAATTTAGCCAATGAAAACCAAGGAAGGTGATAAACCAACACACAAAATGCTGGTGGAACGCAGCAGGCCAGGCAGCATCTATAGGGAGAAGTACAGTCGACGTTTCGGGCCGAGACCCTTCGTCAGGACTAACTCAGACTAAGGTGATAAACCGTCAGTTTAGCTGCTATACCGCTTTCTGCCAGTGAGTGGGGATGAACCACCACATACTGTGGAAAAAGTTTGTTTAAAAAATACAAATCTTACATTAAAAAATATTATTTTTTAAAAAGCAGGGTAAAAAGCAACACAGGGTACTCAGCTGTTGATTGACTGACCGAGCCACACGCCTTTGTGCGTATGGGAAGAAACTGATGGGATTAGCCTTCCAGTAGCCGGGGGAGGTAGATTAATAGATATGTAGACAGATTGTGAAAAGACGCAGCACTCTCTGTGACCACTTTTATTAGGTACACCTGCTCGTTAATCCAAATATCTAATCATGTGGCAGCAACTCCTTGCACACGAACACACAGACGTGGCCAGGAGGTTCAGTTGTTGCTCAGACCAAACATCAGAATGGGGAAGAAATGTGACTTTGATCAGGGAATGATTGTTGGTGTCACATGGTGTGGTTTGAGTACGTCAGAAACTGCTGATCTGGGATTTCCCGTACATAGTCTCTAGAATTTACAGAGAATGGTGTTTAAAAAAAAAACTTCCAGTGAGCAACAGTTCTGTGGGTGAAAGCACCTCGTTAATAAGGGAATGGTCAGGAGAATGGCCAGACTGGTTCAGGAACAGGAAGGCGATAGTAACTCAAATAACCACATGTTACAACAGTGGTGTGCAGAAGAGCGTCTGAACGCACATCATTTCAACCCTCGAAGTGGATGGACTACAGTCGCAGAAGACCGTGAGCATGCATTCTGGCCACTTTGATAGGTAAAAGAGCTAGTGGCCACTGAATGAACAAAAAACGGGGCCTCCCTTAGTACTAGGGGCTTAGATGCAAATTGACTTTGTTTGGTGCATCCCGGAAGTTGACAGTCGTACTGGGGAACACGCACAAAATGCTGGAGGAAATGTTGCTGAGATTCGAACTCGAAAGCAGTGAACCAGGTCCTCAGCTACCAGCACAGTAACCTAATTGCAGTGCTGCTGTTCCTGGTGTGACAGGCCTAAGAGTGAAGGGCTTCCTCGTAGAACTGTATAGCATAGAAACAGGCCTTTCAGTCCACCTTGTACACACTGATCATCGAGTCCATCTACACTAATCCTGTCTGCCTGAATCCCTCAGTGCCTTTCCGATTTAGTTTACTCAAATACTCAAAGACCTTTAGGTCTGACCCCAGCTTATCACATGTACCCAGCACCTTCTCTGTGTGTGAAACCACACCCTTAGGATCTCCTTTGAACATCTCCCCTCTAAACCTGCAGCCTCTAGTTTTAGATTTGCCCAACCAAAACGGGGTAGTATGATTAAAATTTTGTACTGAGTTGTGTCAGTAGCGGTACACGCTAGACAACTTGCAGTGTGGGAGTGATGAACCAGACCTGCTGAGACAAAAACATGCACTCAAAAGAGAGAGCCCTCTCACACTGAGGAGGCCCAGTCGATTCACCGCGTGATCAAATGGCCACATAAAGCCCTGCCATATTCTCGCTGTTGATCCAGTTTCCCCACCACCATTCTGGCGATGCCTTTCCCTTTGTATGACCTTTCAAAGCCTCCCACACTTCAGATTCACCCCAAATTAGCTTTCCCCTTAATTTAGGACCTTTACCCAAGGGCTGATCTTATCCTCGAGTATCTAAAAGTTTACAGAATTCAGATCTCTTGTTTACAAAATGCTCCCCCACTGAAATTTCGATCAATCACCCAGTCGGGGTCTTTCCCCAGTGCAATCATAGTCACGAGGTTCTGCAGGTTCCGGAAATCTTTGGAGGCAACATACACAATTACTAGAGGAACCAAGATGAAGTCCTGATGAAGGTTCTTGGCCCGAAATGTTGACTGTTTATTCCCCTCCATAGAAGCTGTCTGACCTGCTGGGATCCCCTGACATTTGGCCCATCCTGTACTTCTGATCCATGATGTTGGACTGTGTTTGATTCCTCCACACTTTCTATTCAGGCTTCTTCCCACTTCCTTTCTAGTATTGATGAAAAGTCTTGGCTGAAAACATTAACTCCTTTGCAAAAATACCACCTGACCTGCTGAGTTCCTCCAACGTTTCATGTGTATTACTCTGGATTTTCAGCCTCTGCAAAATCTCGTGTTTATGATTTGCTGTGTTGATCTACGTCCCTGATACCCCGAGAAACGCAAGTCCCTCCGCCAGTCCGTGACCAGTAACGCTCAGCAGAGCAGTGCCATGCAGTCCGGCAGGATTGGCCTCCTGTGGGGTGGGTTGGCACTGGGGGAGGGGGCGGTGGGAGATCTGGGTTACTGGGCTACTAACCAAGATTTCTGTTCTCCCCCAACCCAGCTACAAGCCAGCCCCTTTCTTTGTCCTGGACGAGATCGATGCTGCCCTTGACAATACAAACATCGGCAAGGTGAGCACCCACATTCTGGTCGATAGGCCTGAGCTGCCCCCACAGTTGAATTGACTAATGCGATGAATCACAGTTTTAAATGATTAGCTTTACTTGTCACATGCACATCAAAGCGTACAGTGAAGTGCGTCGTGTGTCAACGCCAGCACAGTCGGAGGATATGCTGGGAGCTCAGCCCGCAAGTGTCACCACGCTTCTGGCACCAACAGGATACTGACAATTCACTAACCCCAATCCCCAAGTCTTTGGAATATGGGCGGAATCCAGAGCACCCAGAGGAAATCCCCTGGGTGATGGGAAGAATGTACAAACTCACAGGCAGTAGTGGGAATTGAACCCGGATTGCTGGCGTTGTAAAGCATTGCGCTAGCTGCCAGGCTACTTTTCTGATATAAAATCATCATGGGTGTGATCGGGAAAAATATCCAGCACCCTAGATTTGATTATTTGGTTTTGGATGGTGCGGCCTCCACAGAGCCCATCGTAGAGGCTGGGAGACAGAAGCAAGCGAGCCAGCCGTAGTCTGCAGAAGAACTGTGGCAAGTTCTCTGAGATGGATACAACCTCCCAGCCAATTTTCTTATAAAACAGCACGACAGTGTACCTAAGAGAATTGATACAGTTTTAAAGGGAAAGGGTGATCACACCAAATATTGATTTGATTTAATTTTTTTACTGGTTACTGCTCTTTATAGTAATTTTTTTGATATTTAGAAATGTTTCATTATTTTTGAAAGCATCTTCATTACAGGATTTATTTTACATGTGCCTATGATTTTTGCACAATACTATAGTTCAATAACATTGAAGATTACACTGAAATGCGTCATTTCTGTCAGATTAAATCAGCGAAGGATTTTGCATCCTTCCAGTGCTAACATAGGTTGCTCTCAACTTACTAACCCTTATCGTAAGTCTTTGGAATGTGGAAGGCAACCGGAGCACCCAGAGGAAACCCACGCGGTCACACGGAAAACATAGAAACTCCTTACAAGCAGCGGAGGAAATCGAACCCCATGGCACTGTGAGGTGCTGCATTAACCACTGCCCTACCGTGGCTTTGTCACGTTATCACTTTAAACTTGAATTGGAGTTGTAGACTGAGTGGTTGACCAGCTTCTCTCTGTGCAGAGAGGCACTTATGCAGTCAGAGGCGTCCCCCTCTTCCTTGCAGGAAGCACTGGCTCATCTGATGGTCTGTGGTCTCCCCGACAGGTCGCCAATTACATCAAGGAGCAGTCTATCTCCAACTTCCAGGCAGTGGTGATTTCCCTGAAGGAGGAGTTCTACACCAAGGCTGACGCTCTGATTGGAGTCTACCCTGAGGTAGGTGTCTGCCAGCACCCCTTCTCTCCTCCCCCATAAACCACCTTGATGGTACCAGGGTACATCCGTGGGGGGTTGGTGAGTAGCTACAAAGCACCAATATTTAGGCGGCTGTGGGATCTGATTGCCGAGAACCTGCAGGCAGACTTCAGTGGAGAAGGTGAGCAACACAATGCAGAATGCTAGAGGAAATCAGTGGGTCCGGCAGCATCTATGGAGGGGAATAAACAGTCGATGTCTTGGGGGTGCAGAGGCCAGAATAAGTTGGGGGGGAGAGCCCACATTGAGGCATTAACGGTTTATATGGAGGGATCTTCTTCAATCAGAGGGTGTTGCTAGTGTGGAACGAGCTCAAATTTCAAAGTAATTTTAGTATCAAAGTACATATATGGCACCATATACAGCCCTGAGATTCATTTTCTTCTGGGCATTCACAAAGAACAAAGAAATGCAATAGAATCAATGAAACACTACTCAAGGCTGACAGACTTTGCATATACAAAAATAATAATAAATAAGTAAATGAATAATACTCTGAACGTGAGTTGTAGAAAGTTAAATTATAGATTGTGGAATCTGTTCAGAGTTGACTTGAGTTAAGTTATCCACACTGGTTCAGGAGCCTAATGGTTGAAGGGTAATAACTACTCCTGAACCTGGTGGTGTGGGACCTGAGGCTCCTGTACCTCCTGCGCAACGATAGCAGCGAGAAGAGAGTGTGGCCTGGGTGGTGGGGGTCTTTGGCGATAGTTGCTGCTTTCATGTAGCAGAGCTGCTTGCTTAGTAGTAGGTGGGGCTTTTCCTGGGGGTGGACTGGGCTGTGTTTACTACTTTCAGTGAGGCTTTTCCGTTGCCAGAGAAAGCAGTGGATGTGGGTTGGATTGCAAATTTAAGAGGAGCTTGGATATGTACATAAAGGAGTGGGGTATAGAGAGCTGTGATCCAGTGCGGATCAGTGGAACTAGGCAGGATGACAGCTTGGCATGGACTAAACAGGTCAAAGGGCCTTCTTTGGTGCTGTAGTGCTCTATAACTGACGTGCTGAGTCCTTCCAGCATTTTGTGTGTGTTACTGAAGATCTCCAGCATCTGCAGAATCTCTTGTGTTCATGATTCATGGCCAAGTTGCCCCCATTGGCCCTTCGTTTCTCCCCGCTGACCATCCAGTCCAGCTCTGTCCATTCGTTCCAGACTGCTGTATCTGGCTTTGTCCTGCCCTCCGTTGGTGCAGTCAGATGATACATCTGTGGGTAAATGCATCAAGTGTGCGTCCACGTCCTTGGGAGGGGAGGGGGTTGCTCGTAGGAGATCTCTTGGCTATTGACTACTCCTTCCACCGTGGACTGCGGATCACTGCAGAAGGCTTCATATCAAGCTTAGAGCGCCCTTCAAACCTGCCCAAGTGTGAATGCTATGATTGTACCCTCTTCTACCACTTCCTCTGACAGCTCATTCAATATATCCACCACCCTCTGTGTGAAAGAACTTGCTCCCTCCGTGTTTAAATCCCCCTCCCAAAGATCTGCTCAGTCTGACCCAGAATTTGAAGCCCCTTACCCCCAATCCCCAGCCTGCCCCAGGTGAGTCCATAAGACATTGGACTTGAAGTCCATCAAATCTTCTCCACCATTTCATTGTGGCTGATCAATTTCCCTCTCAACTGTATTTTCCTGCCTTCTCTCCATAATCTGTACCCCCCCCCACCCCCACTGAACAAAATCCTGTCAACCACTGCTTTAAAAATACCCACTGATCTGGCCTCCACAGTAGTCTGGCAATGAATTCCACAGATTCACCACCCTCTGGCTGAAGAAATCTCCCCTCCTCTCCGTTCTAAACGAATGTCTTTCTATCCTGAGGCTGTGCCCTCTGATCCTAGACTCCCCCACCACAGGAAACATCCTCTCTACATTCACTCTGTCTGGAACTTTTGATAGGTTACAGTGAGAACCCCCCCCCCCCCCCCCCCCCCATTCTTCTAAATTCCAGCGTGTAAAGGGCCAGGGCCATCAATTGTTTCTCATATGTTAACCCTTTCATTCCCGGAATCATTCCGGTGAACTTCTGGACCCTCTCCAATATCAGCACATCTTTTCCTAGATAAGAGGCCCAAAACAGCTCACAGTACTCCCAAGTGAGGCCTCACCGGTGCCTTATACAGCCTCAGAATTACATCCTTGCTTTTATATACTGGTCCTCTCGATTAAATAGTGGTGTTCGAGTGGCTGTTAGACAGACGCAGGGACATGGAGGGATCTGGGTTCCTTAAGGTTGTTGTCGCCAGGGGAGATGGTGAGGACCCTTACGAGCACAACAACATGGAAAGGCCGATCTAGTCTGTGCCAGCTTGATCATATACCTGCACCCAGATCATGCCCTCAATACTCCTCCCATCCATGTACCTATACAGACTTTACTTCATTAGTACAATTGACCTCACATCCACTACTTCTGTTGGCAGCTCGTTCCATACTCGCAGCACCCTCTGCATGAAGATGTTCTTCCCCAGATTCCCCTTATACCTTTTCACCTTTCACCCTTAACCTATGACCTCGTTCCAGTTTCACCCAACCCAGGGTGTACATGCCTGTAAGTACTTACCCCTGTCTATCCCCCTTGCTTGCAGGATTTCTCCCCACAGGGAAAGGGGAAGAATTTTCAATTTGGAAACTCTCAGTTGAGGTTATGGGGCTGGGGTGTGAGGACTAATTTTGCTGTCTTTGCTCTCTCTCTCTCTCTCTCTCTCTCACAGCAAGGAGACTGCGTCATCAGCAAAGTGCTGACCTTCGACCTGACTGGGTTCCCGGAAGCTGGCCCACTGCCCAACGAGTAACCAGGATGGCAGGGTGCTGCCCGCGCTTCTCCAGGCGCCTGGCTGCGTGCGTAGTTTCCCTGGGCGCCAGTATGTGAGTGTGTGTGTGTACCGGTCACCCTCTCTGGGGACAGACAGGAGTTATTCAGCTCTCCTCTGTATCATCTCCTGACACGGGGCTGGTGGAGTACTTTCTGTGTCCAGACATGGAAGAAGACGAATGGTTCAGAGCTCTCTCCCCACAGTCAAATTACAAGTGTTGAACCCAGTCCCTTCTCTCCTCCTCTCACACTCTGCTGGCTGAGATCACCTGTTGCCCTTTAATTGTGTTTTCAGGAGGCAGGGTTGTGAAGAATCTTCCCTTTCATCCGGCTCCTTCACAATCCCAGAAGGCAGGTTGACTTCAATCTGCCCCTCCCCACCCCCTGCATCCTGGGCCTGACTTCTAAGGGAGAGGACATGACAGCTCCTGGTGTTCTTTCTCAACCTCGTTGGCAGATTGACTGATGCTGGCAAGATACTCTGGCTAGGCGGTCAGGATAGCACAGATATTGTCCTGGACACCAGTAGGAAAGTAGCTCACCTCCGAGTCAGAAACTAAGCTTTGGGTTGGACAGCGTCTCTGGAGGCAGGAGTTCCTATTGAGACCCTGCCTTGGCTTTCCTCTTGTACCACTTGCATCCACTACAGAGACAGGCCGGTAGAACCTACCCCTCCTAACTTCTCCCCTTATTTATGGACACTTGATTCCCAGGCCCCGAGGACACCGACCCACTTGAGACCCCACTCAGCCAAACATCTTCCCTACTGCTTTCACCCATCAGTGGGGGGAGGGGTGGAGATCTCTGTCCATTCCCGCCGAGCACTTCGCTCACAAACCCCTGGGGCTCGTGCCACCCATTCCCCCAGCCCCGTGACCTCCTCGTAAGCAGGAGCTTGCAGAGCTGTGTGGCAACTTGGCAGAGACCCCCTGCCCCTGTAATATATAAACCACTCGCGGGATTTGACCTGATTCTTAAATTAATTCGGGCATTTGATCAGTGATGCATTAGATTTGGTGCCACGCTGTCTAGAATGGATTTGACGTCCTGTTGCTTGCTTGCGGTAGGATGGCAGTGAAATTAGTTCTTAGAAGTAACAAGTGAAAGTATCTGCTGTTTTTAATCGTGTCAGGAAAATCATTCTTTTAATTAAAATGAATCATGTTAAACCACAGTGCAGCTTTTTGCAAAAATCATGTATGTTGTGAATTTTTTTTGCCCCCTAATAAAGATCTTTTATTGACTTACTGGTGTGAATCTGTTTGTGAGGGTGTGTGTGTGTGTGTACGAATTTGATCATCTGTGTGTTTGTGCAAACTCCCGTACATGTCAATGCTTCTGTTTAATATCAGAGGATTTATACAGTGTGTAACCTGAAATTCTTACTCTCCGTAGACATCCACAAAACAGAAGAAACCTCTCCCCCCCCCCCCCCAAATGAATGAATGGCAGAAAACATTTGACCTCAAAGCTTCCCCTCCCCTGCTTGTCCAGCAGAAAGTATCCCCCCCCCCCCCCCACCCAACCCGCCATGCAAGCAATAGCAAAGACTGTGCTCTGGAGTCCATCTAAAACCACTAATAGATCGACATGCCTCAAGCTCGCTCTCTTACCATCGAGGGAGAGGGGCAGTCCTGCCACAGCGATGGAGATATGGACATCCCCATATCTCCTGGGGGTTTTGAAAATGCTAGGTGGCTTCTCGAGCTATGAAACCGGGAACCTACCGCCGTCAAGAGTCACAGTTTGTGTGCAGTAGGTCAGAGACTCCCGAGAGGACCCCAGCACCTTGAAAAGGAAAGAAGAGGCATTAGAGAGAACCTAGCTTGTTTCGCAGATGGACTGGGAGAAGTTGCCCTCTGACACCATATTTAGCTCCACCCTCATCTCTGGACATAATTTTAAGGTGTTTGGAGAAAAGCATAGGGGGTTGTGGGTTTTTTTTTTGTTCAGAGAGTGAGTTCCCTGCCAGGGGTAGTGGTGAGGCAGATACATTGGTGATCGGAAAAACCCTCTTGCACATTGTCAATATGGAATTGTGATGACGAGGCTGTCTCGGATATTGTTAACGTGGAATGGTGCAAGTCTGATTGGCTGATTTATTGATGGCGGGGGAGCAGCGTGGCCTCGGTCACGTCGATGACTGGGCTCCAAGCCGCGGTGTTGCTTTGTGCTTGTTTACAGCCGCGTGAGAGAAGTATTTGGGGTGGTGTGGTTCGCTGTCCAATCTGGAGTCGACGCTGCTCTTCAGTGTTCACTCGGCAGAAGACGGGCTGTGCAAATTTCTGTGACATTCGTGGACTTTTTGTTTTGCGTGGCTGTACTTTACCGATACCTGCATGAGCTTGCTGTGCTGTACGTTACGCTGTGTGTGACTGCTGGTACTGTGTTTTGCACCTTGGCTCTGGAGTAATGCTGTCTCATTTGGCGGTATTCGCGTATGCTTGAATGACAATTAAACTTGAATTGAATTAGGGGTATTTAAGAGATCCTTAGGCAATTATAGTCACAGAACCACAGCAGAGAAACAGGTCCCTCAGCCCATCTAGTCCGTGCCAAATCTGCCTAGCCCATCGACCTGCACTCAGACCAGAGCCCTACATAGTCCTCCCATACATGTACCTATCCAAACTTCTTTTAAATGCTAAAATTAAACCCACACCCTCCACTTGTGCTGGTGGCTAGTTGCACACTCTCATCACCCTCTGAGTGAAGAGGCTCCCCCTCATGTTCCCCTTGAACAGTTCACGTTTCAGCCTTAACCCATGACCTCAAGGGTGATCAAAAGTGGAGGCCCATGTGGGAGGGAAGGGTTAGACTGATTTTCGAGTTGATTAAAGGCCATGGTCTGAAGGACCTGTGCTGTGCTGTAATGTTCTGTGGTTTGTGTTTATGCAGAACCCTCCTCCCTCTGCGCGCACAGACCCTGGGACCACCTCAGTACCCGTTCGTACAGACAGGGAATGGGCTGCCAGAGGAAGTGGCTGAGTTTCGCCAAAGGGCCCATCTCTGTGCCATGTGAGAGGGAGTGAGTGCAGGGAGCAGCAGAGGCTCAAAGACATGGTTATGAACCAGACAGTCCTATCCTCCAGTGGGAACTCAAACCTCTCAGCCCTTGGCAAAAGTCATTCGGGTTTGCTGGCCAATGTTATGCCTCTGCTCAGACAGAGGCAGCAGTAGTTCAGAGACACTTCCTCAGAGGATTCAGATGAAAAACAGCTGTAATTCGGAGACACTCCCTTGAAACCAAAAGTTACAAACATTTGGAAATAATTTGGAAAATGTGTAGCTCAGGTGGTTGATGGTTGGGTTGAGCTGTTCTCCAATCTTGGCAATTTACTTGCAAGCGTTTCGTCACCATGCGAGCAGACGTCGTCAGTTCGCTGTTGATTGTGTTGTGTCCTCTGAATGCTTGGCCTTTATATACGTCTCATTCAGTGGATTGGTCTCCAGTTTGGAAACTCGATTGTGTTGTGGGGTGGAAATCTCGTCGCTGATTGGTTCTGTGCGTTGTCTGGAATTTTGCCCGGATTGAGGTCTGCATGTTTGCTTATTGAATTGTTCGTAGAAAACACTTCTTTATTTCCGAAAATCGAGCTCTTGGAAGGGTCCCAGAGCCAAAGCATGGTTTAGACCATGGAGCATAGGTGCAGAAATAGGCCATTCGGCCCATCGAGTCTGCTGTTTCTTGATGGGTGATTGATTTTCCCACTGGGTCCCATTCTCCTGCTTCCCCTCCCCCCATAAACTTTGACACCTTGACTGTCAAAAGTCTATCAAAGATTAGCTTTATTCGTAACGTGTATAGAGAGACCTCCAACAAACTGTCATGCTGGGTCAGTCTGAAGTTGAGCTGCGGGAAGCCCGCAAATGCTGTCCTGCTTACAGCACTAACAGGATGCCCACAACGGGCTGCCATCGCCCATGCTATAAGACAGAGGAGCAGAATTCGGCCATTCAGCCCATTGAGTCTTATCCACATTTCATTTTGGCTGATCCATTTCCTATCTTCTCCCCATAATCTTTCAAGCCCTGACTAATCAAGAATCTATCGACCTCCACTTTAAATATACCTGGCGGCCTGGCCTCACAACCCTCTGTGGCAACGAGTTCCAAAGATTCACCACCCTCTGGCTGAAGAAATTCCTCGTCTCTGGTCCCTGACTACCCCCCCACCGCAGGAGGCTTCTTCTCTACATCTCGGCCTTTCAACATTCAAATGGTTTCAACCCATCGTTAGAATGTGGGAGGGTACCCACACGGTCATGGGGAGAACGTACAGACAGTGGTGGGAATCGAACCCCGATCTTACAGCTTTGATTGTGAAACATTGCTAACACCACTGTTCAACCTCCGCTTTAAATATACCCAATGAAAAAAAACCCAATGAATTGGCTTCCACAGCTGTCTGTGGCAATGAATTCCACAGATTCACTACTCTCTCCTCTAAAGGGATATCCTTCTATTCTGAGGCTGTGCCCGCCGGTCATAGACTCCCCCATCTCCATCTCCACTCTATTTAGGTCTTTCAGTATTTGGTAGGTTTCAATGAGATCCATCCCTTGTTCTTCAAAGCTCCAGCAAGTACAGGCACAGAGCCATCAAATACAATGGTGGAAAATAGAAACCCTAGTAGTAGAAATAAATAGAACCAATGAACACTACAGCACAGTACAGGCCCTTCAGCCCTCCATGTTGTGCCAACCCATGTAATCCTTAAAAAAAAGTACCAAACCCACACTACCTCATAACCCTCCATTTTCCTTTCATCCATGTGCCTGTCCAAGAGGTTCTTAAATACCCCTAATGTTTTAGCCTCCACCACCATTCCAGGCACTCACAACCCTTTGTGTAAAAAAACTCACCCCTGATGTCTCCCCAAAACTTCCCTCCCTTAATTTTGTACATATGCCCTCTGGTGTTTGCTATTGGTGCCCTGGGAAACAGGTACTGACTATCCACCCTATCTATGCCTCTCACAATCTTGTAGACCTCTATCAAGTCCCTTCTCATTCTTCTATGCTCCAAAGAGAAAAGTCCCAGCTCTGCTAACCTTGCTTCATATGACTTGTTCTCCAAACCAGGCAACATTCTGGTAAATCTCTGCACCCTCTCCATAGCTTCCACGTCCTTCCTATAATGAGGTGACCAGAATTAAACACAATACTCTCATAAGTGCAGTCTCACCAGAGATTTGTAGAGTTGCAACATGATTTCTCTATTCTTGAACTCAATCACCCTGTTAATGAAGCCTAGCATCCCATAGGCCTTCTTAACTACACTATCAACCTGTGCAGTGACCTTGAGGGATGTATGGATTTGAACCCCAAGGTCCCTTTGTTCATCCACACTCTTAAGTAACTGACCATTAATCCTGTACTCAGTCTTCTGGTTTGTCCTTCCAAAATGCATCACCTCACACTTGTCCAGATTGAACTCCATCTGCCATTCTTCTGCCCAACTCTGCAGCCTGTCTATATCCTCTTGTAACCTTCAACAACCTACAGCTCCATCCACAACTCCTCCAATCTTCGTGTCATCCGCAAACTTACTCACCCATCCTTCCGCCTCTACATCCAGGTCATTTATAAAAATCACAAATGGCAGGGGTCCCAGGACAGATCCCTGCGGCACTCCACTAGTCACTGACCTCCAGGCAGAATACTTTCCTTCCACAACTACCCTCTGCTTTCTTCCTTTAAGCCAATTTTTTATCCAAACAGCCAAGGTTCCACTTATCCCATGCCCTCGTGACTTCCTGGATGAGTCTCTCATGAGGGACTTGGTCAAGTGCTTTGCTAAAGTCCATGTAGACCACATCCACTGCCCTACCCTCATCAATTTCTTTTATTAACTCTTCAAAAAAACTCAATCAGGCTCGTGAGGCACGATCATCCCTTCACAAAGCCATGTTGACTATCCATGAGCAGACTGTACTTCTCCAAATGCTCGTAGATCCTATCCTTAAGAATCCTTTCCAGTAGTTTGCATACCACCAACGTAAGACTCACCGGTCTATAGTTCCCAGGTTTCTCCCTATTACCTTTTTTAAAGAAGGGAACTACATTTGCCATTCTCAAGTCCTCCGGCACTTCCCCTGCAGCCGAAGAGGATTCAAATGTGTGGAATATTTTATAAAAGGGGAGAAAACCAGGAATCTGAGATGCAGAGGGACTTGGGAGTCCTTGTGCAGAATACCCTGAAGGTTAATTTGCAGGTTGGGTCGGTGGTGAGGAAGGTAAATGCCACGTTAATATTCATTTCAAGAGGTCTGAAATACAAAAGCAAGGATGTGATACTGAGGCTTCATAAGGCACTAGTGAGGTCTCATCTTAAGTATTGTCAACAGTTTTGGGCCCCAGTTTTCATCTTAGAAAAGATGTGTTGGGGGGATCACGTAAGCAAGCAATGGAGTAAGACGTATTTGGCTGGGTTCCTGCCTAATCTTTATTGTATATTTAGAATAGCACTTTATTTCAAATCTTATCAAAATAAGTAAATAAGTCGTCTACGTACATACAGCAAGAATTACTTTGTTTTCTGACATCATGGTCAGATGAAATGGTATCGCTTCAAACCATTGTAAACGCTCTGAAGGTGGAGCTGAAGGACTTAAGTGATAAATGTGAAGACATGGAGGGAAGAAACCGGAGGTGCAATATCTGTATTTTGGGGGGTTGCTGAGGGTTAAGTTCCACGGAGTCCATTTCATAATTACTGTCAGAGGTGTTAGGGCATTCTTAGCGACGGCTGGCATCAGAGTCTCATACGAAGAAAACCCAGCAGTAAACCACGTGCAATTGGTTCCGTCTGATAGGCGCTTCAGATCCCTCCAGACTAAGACTAATAGGTACTGGAGAAGTTTTCTCCCTACTGCGGTCACTTTGCTGAACAGTTAACTGCCGGTTAACTGTCGGCTAACTATTACTTGGATTGCACTACCTGTATGTATAATCTATATTTTCATTTATATTTATCATTATTATTGTTATGAGCAGAGAGACAACATCTGCCAGAAGTAAATTCCTTGTATGTGCATAGGTACTTGGCGATTAAAGTTTGATTCTGATTCTGATTGTAGTTAAACTACATCATTATCAGGACTGTGTCGAAACCAGGCTCCACTTCACTACAATGGGAAACCCATCGCTATTTTTCCAGGCTACACCGCAAGGGTCGCCAAGGCTCGAGCTGCGTTCACGGACATCCAGAAACTGCTGCGTGACCAGCCGGATATCCGATATGGTATACTGTTCCCTGCTCGACTCCGCATTACACACAATGGGACAGAGAAAGAATTCCTGGACCCGGAGAAAGCCATGGCCTACGTAACAGAGCATATCGTCACGGCAGCAAAACACAGAACATGATCACGGACCAGTAATGCATTTTTCACATGTGGAACCCCGGTGGACTATTCATAAACAGTTGCAGAATCGATCGTTTCCTTCAGTGCCCAGAACAAGTATTATGATTATCCTAGTCTTTTGTCGTGGAAATATGTTTTCTTTGTGGTCGCTGTGGTTGAGATGTTAAAGCTTTTTTGGGGGGGCGGGGGGAGATCTTTCCAAGATTAGGTTTAATTTTGGATCCTTCAATATGCTTAAACCAAATTGGATTCATCTCTTGTTAATTAGCAAATTCATAATACCAGTTGTAAGTGTGTGTGTGTGTGTGTATACACACACACACACTCACTCACTGTTAAAATCCCAAACAATGTTGATATTTATAAGCGGGGGGAATTTCTAATGCTATTCTTTTTTTTCTTGTTTCTTAACTTAGGGTGGACTGGGCAGCCCCTCGACCTGATTTAGCTCAGAAGGCACCCAAGTAAACACTTAATGTGTGTATAAAGGGTTTGGGTTCACACTGTTTATATAGGTGATGAGGGTAGGGAAATTGCCAGACTATTTTTGTTTCATACCTATCATTGTTTCTATCGATGTATATTGGGAGGTACCTATGTGATATTCTACTTCCTTCAGTTCCATATGGTTAATAATAATATTTCATCTCAGACAAACGGTTGCTCTGTTATATTAGTGATGCACCGTCAATAACTCTCGGAGACTGGAAGTGAACGATAGGCTTTTATTAGCAGCAAAACGGAGCACGACATCTCAGAGACTGAGGGAGGAGCAGTGCCCCAATCGCCTTTATACAGGGGTCTGTGGGAGGAGCCACAGGAGCAGTCAGCAGAGGGGCGTGTCCAGACAGGTATACATAGTTTACCACAATTAGTGAGTTAAATCTCTTAATCACCCTGTAAAACATAAGACATTTACTCATTTGAAACACCTTAAGACTAATATGGCGTTCCTACAGGAGACCCACTTGCATATGTCTGATCATTGTCGACTAAGAGGGGGATGGGTTGGTGGAGTATTTCACTCTAATTTTAATTCAAAGGCCAGAGGAGCAGATATAATAATTAGTAAAAATGCGCAGTTCGTGGCAACGAGTGTTGAATCTGATCCAGCTGGACGGGTTTTAATTGTAACTGGGCGGTGATATGGGCTGCCCGTTATCCTTGCCAATGTTTATGCACCGAATTGGGATGACCATATGTCTTCTCCAAGTTGCCAAACATTTTCACACAAGCTCATCCTCGGAGGCAATTTTAACTGTGTCCTCTCTCCAATTTTGGACCACGGTGCGGCGAGGGATGGCCCTATCTCTAGGTAAGCACAGTCTATCAGACATGTCCTTAAAACGTACGGAGTGGCTGATGTATGGCATTTTCGTAACCCTACCTCCTGGAGTTAATCTTTTTTCTCCTCAGTACACGGTTCCTATTCATGTAACAATGATTTTTTTTATGGACAGCAGCCTTCTCTCTTCTGCAACAGAGTGTGATTATGAAGCCATGTTATATCCGATCATAGTCCGCTGACTTTAATATTACGTATGCCTGCTACACAACCAAGTTACCGTCCTTGGAGGCTAAATCCAACTCTCCTTTCAGATGAATGTTTTGTGAAGTATATTTATTCTGAAATAGAATCTTTTCTGAGAATTAATCAGATATCAGGGATGTCTCCACCAATTGTGTGAGAGGCGTTAACGGCATATTTAAGAGGTCAAATAATCTCATTGTGCGCACACGGGAGAAAAATAAAGACTGAACGTATTAAACAACTGGAGTTGTTTACTGGAGTTAGACCTCTTGCATAGCCAAGCGCCCTCATCGGCTTTGCTCAAGCAGCGTTTTATTACTTCAGACCGAATACAATCTATTGCAACTCAAGAAGCTGGATATCTTAATATCTGAATATCTATGGAATTCTCTGCCACAGGAAACAGTTGAGGCCGGTTCATTGGCTATATTTAAGAGGGAGTTAGATATGGCCCTTGTGGCTAAAGGGATCAGGGGGTATGGAGAGAAAGCAGGTACAGGGTTCTGAGTTGGATGATCAGCCATGTTCATACTGAATGGTGGTGCAGGCTCAAAGGGCCAAATGGCCTACTCCTGCCCCTATTTTCTATGTTTCTATCTTATCTCCAAGTTGCAATGTGAGAGAAAGCAGGGAGGCTGCTAGCCCATCAGCGGCATCAAAAAAAACGGCTGGTCACGGTATACCTGAGATACGGGATGCACAGGGCATAAAGCAAACAATGTAGAAATTCACTCGTGCTTCCATATCTTTTACCAATCGTCGTACTCCTCGGGTTCATCCGCCACCCATCAGATCTGGATGATTTCTTTAAAAAGCTGAACATCCGCACGTAGCAGCTGATCTGGAGAGGGCAAGCACGGCTCTGGAGACAGACTCAGCAACTGGAGCACGCAGAGTGGAAAATCCCCAGGCCCAGCTGGATTTCTAAAGAAATTTTCCACTCAGCTTTCCACACTACTGTTATCTGTTCTTGCAGAGTCTTTTTTTTTAATCCCACTCCCTACCCCCCACAATGCGTCAAGCAGTTATTTCATTAGTTTTGAAAGAGGGCAAAGACCCCCTTGAACGTAGTTCAGTCCGACCAATCTCCCTTTTAAATACAGATACCAAAATCCTTGCAAAAGTCCTGGCACACTGAATGGAGAAGATTCTACCATTAATTATCTCACCAGATCAAACAGGTTTTATAAGAAATCAGTACTCTTTTTTTTAAATACAAGCTGTCTTCTAAATATACTATATGATTTCTCTACATATAGTACCCCGGAGATTATTCTCTCACATGATGCTGAAAAGGCATTTGACCGGGTGAAATGGGACTTTCATTTCTATACTCTCCAAAAATTTGGTTTTGGTTCTACATTCATCTCATGGATTGAAGTGACCACAACTCCCTTAGTTTCAGCATAGCTATGGAAAGGGATAAAATCAGACAAAATGGTAAAGTGCTTAACTGGGGAAGGGCTAACTTTGAAGGGATGAGGCAGGAACTAGCGAGAGTAAACTGGAAACAGATGTTCAAAGGGGAAAGCACAGAAGTAATGTGGGAGAAGTTTAGGGACCACTTGAGCTGGGTTCAGGATAAGTTTGTCCCACTGAGACAAGGAAAAAATGGTAGGAAAAGGGAACCATGGCTGACGAAACATGTGAGGCAACTCGTCAAGAGGGAAAAGGAAGCATATGTTAGATATAAGAAACAGGAAGTAGGAGGGGCTTATGAGAAATATAGGGTAGCCAGGAAGGAACTAAAGAAAGGACTTAGGAGAGCTCGAGGGGGGCATGAGAAGGCCTTGGTATGTAGGATTAAGGAGAACCCCAAGGCATTCTATGTGTATGTGAAGAATAGAAGGATGATGAGAATGAAGGTGGACCGCTAAAGGATAAAGAGGGCAATACGTGCCTGGAGGGAGGAGGGTGGGGAGGTCCTAAATGAATACTTTGCTTCAGTATACACAAGTGAAAAGGATCTTGATCAGGATGAGGTCGAAATAGTGCGGGCCTGTGTGCTGGACAATGTGGAGATTAAGGAATAAGAAGTGCTGGATCTTCTTAAAAACAGTAAGATTGGTAAATCCCCAGGTTGTTGTGGGAATTGAGAAAAGAGATCGCAGGAGCATTAGCTATGATCTTTGAATCCTCTTTGGCTGCAGGGGAAGTGCCGGAGGACTGGAGGATGTCAAATGTAGTTCCCTTCTTTAAAAATGGTAATAGGGAGAAACCTGGGAACTATAGACTGGTGAGTCTTACGTTGGTGGTATGCAAACTACTGGAAAGGATTCTTAAGGATAGGATCTACGAGCATTTGGAGAAGTGCAGTCTACTCAAGGATAGTCAACATGGCTTTGTGAAGGGATGATCGTGCCTCACAAGCCTGATTGTATTTTTTTGAAGAGGTAACAAAAGAAATTGATGAGGGTAGGGCAGTGGATGTGGTCTACATGGACTTTACCAAAGCATTTGACAAGGTCCCTCATGAGAGACTCATCCAGAAAGTCATGAGGCATGGGATAAGTGGAACCTTGGCTGTTTGGATAAAAAATTGGCTTAAAGGGAAAAAGCAGAGGGTAGTTGTGGAAGGAAAGTATTCTGCCTGGAGGTCAGTGACTAGTGGAGTGCTGTAGGGATCTGTCCTGGGACCCCTGCCATTTGTGATTTTTATAAATGACCTGGATGTAGAGGTGGAAGGATGGGTAAGTAAGTTTGCAGATGACATAAAGATTGGAGGAGTTGTGGATGGAGCTGTAGGTTGTCGAAGGTTACAAGAGGATATAGACAGGCTGCAGAGTTGGGCAGAAAAATGGCAGATGGAGTTCGATCTGGACAAGTGTGAGGTGATGCATTTTGGAAGGACTAACTAGAAGACTGAGTACAGGATTAATGGTCAGTTACTTAAGAGTGTGGATGAACAAAGGGACCTTGGGGTTCAAATCCATACATCCCTCAAGGTCATTGCACAGGTTGATAGGGTAGTTAAGAAGGCCTATGGGTTGCTAGGCTTCATAAACAGGGGGACTGAGTTCAAGAGTAGAGAGTTCATGTTACAACTCTACAAATCTCTGGTGAGACCGCACTTGGAGTATTGTGTTCAATTCTGGTCACCTCATTATAGGAAGGATGTGGAAGCTATGGAGAGGGTGCAGAGGAGATTTACCAGGATGTTGCCTGGTTTGGAGAACAAGTCATATGAAGCAAGGTTAGCAGAGCTGGGACTTTTCTCTTTGGAGTGTAGAAGAATGAGAGGGGACTTGATAGAGGTAGATAGTCAGTACCTGTTTCCCAGGGCACCAATAGCAAACACCAGAGGGCATATGTACAAAATTAAGGGAGGGAAGTTTAGGGGAGACATCAGGGGTGAGTTTTTTTTACAGAGGGTTGTGAGTGCCTGGAATGACTTGCCAGGGATGGTGGTGGAGGCTAAATCATTAGGGGTATTTAAGAGCCTCTTGGACAGGCACATGGATGAAAGAAAAATGGAGGGTTGTGGGGTAGTTTAGTACTTTTTTGAAGGATTATATGGGTCAGCACAACATGGAGGGCTGAAGGGCCTGTACTGTGCTGTAGTGTTCCATGGTACTTTACTCATCCCCACTGGCAGCAGTGCGTACTAATAATTGTATATTGTCCTTTTTTGAACTGCGACGTGGCACAAGACAGGATGCCCTTTATCTCCACTCCTTTTTGCTGTGGCAGTTGAGCCACTGACTATAGCCCTGAGAACATCAGTTAGTATCAAAGGTATGCAGAGAGGAGCTTTGGAACATCAAGTATCACAGTACGCGGATGATATGCTGTTGTATATCTCAGGTCCAACTCAAAGTCTCCCAAATCTATCAATATTTCTCACTAAATTCGGTCAAATATCTGGTTATAAACTTTCAAAAGAGTGAACTAATCCGAAATGGGACCACAGGTTTGGATATTTCTTTTTCTGTGACCCCCTTTAGAATCAGCTATAGGAAATTCAAATACTTGGGGGTCTGGATAACACATAATTACAACAACCTTTACAAAGCCAACTATCAACATCTTTCCAATCTTAAACAAGAATTTGAACTTTGCAATTCTTTATCTCTTTCCCTTAGTGGGAGGATTAATACAATTAAAATGACTGTCCTGCCCAAATTCTTATACATGTTCCAAAGCCTCCCAATTTTTCTAACAAAGGCTTTCTTCAAAAACCTAAATAGTCAAATTTCAAATTTTATTTGGAACAAAAAAAACAGCCCAGAGTAAAGGGAAAAATACTACAAAGGCCTCGTAAGATGGGGGGGTTTGGTACTTCCACATTTTCTATGTTACTACTGGCTAGATAATAGAAAAGCAATTTTATATTGGACAAGAGATGATATTGCTGCTCCTAGCTGGGTGATTATGGAGAAGTCATCCTTACAATTTACCTCTTTGTTGGTAATATATGCTAAACTACCACTGTCACAACCTGTATCCAGTTTTACACTGAATCCAGTTGCGATGCACTCCATTAAAATTTGGTTCCAATTCAGACGTCGTTTTACACTTAATAACCTCTCACTCGCTGCACCAGTAGCAAAAAATTACATGTACACCCCATCAATAATGAATGTAGCGTTTGATATTTGGTCTAAACATGGTATCACTTCATTGCATAATCTCTACATTGACAGCAATTTTGCGTCTTTTGAACAGCTGGTTAAGAAATTTGATATCCCTAGGACACACTACTCTAGATATTTACAACTCAGGAGCTTTATGGCCTTTCATCTCGAGTGCTTTCCCTACTGCCCCCCCACTTCATCGCTCTTAGATTCAGTCCTTAAGTGCAAAATTGATGTGAAACAATCTGTAAGCAAAATCTATGAGCTACTTAATCCAGTTAATCATGAGAATTTTGATTTATTAAAACATAAGTGGGAAGAGGATATTGAGGAACAAATTCCAGATGACATATGACAAAAATCAATACATAGAATTTATTCATCCTCTGTGTGTTGTTCAGTTTAAAATTGTGCACCGTTGTCATTGGTCTAAAGTTAGATGGGCTAAGGTTAATAAAGATCTTGACCCACTATGTGACAGGTGTAAACAATTCCCGGCTGCACTCTGCCATATGTTTTGGTCATGTCCAAAATCTCTGGGGTTTGGTTTTTGAAACTTTTTCAAAAATTTTTGGACAATTAATTACACCATCTTGCTCAATAGCACTATTTGGAGTGCCTTCTCAGAATGTTAACCTCAGCAAATTCCAAACCGATCTCATTGCTTTTTGTTCACTTTCTGCCAGAAGGCTCATCTTGTGCAAATGGAAAGACTCTTCCCCTCCAACATATGGACATTGGATCAAAGATATCATGTACTTTTTAAAATTTGAGAAGATCCACTATTTGGTCAGGGGGCAGTCTGCAAGATATAACACCAACTTGGCAACCTTTTTTAAGATTTGTCAAAAATATGGATGCTGAAAAAATTATTTGGATGTGTAAGGTGCTCTATATGTACACTAGGCTTTTGTATCTATTTTTGACTGGTCTGGCTAGTTCTATTTTTGTTTATTGAGGGGTGGGGGGTTCTTTTTGTAACTGGTATAAAATGGTTGGTTGCATTATAACATATGTTCTGCTTTTTCTCTTTGTTTATAAAAATACTTTGAATAAAAAGAGAAGATGTGCTGGCACTGGAGAGGGACAAGAGGAGGTTCACAAGGATAATTCCAGGAATGAAAGGCTTATCATATGAGGAACGTTTGACGGCTCTGGGTCTGTACTCGCTGGAATTTGGAAGGATGAGGGGGGATCTCATTGAAACCTTTCGAATGTCGAAAGGCCTAGACAGAGTAGATGTGGAAAGGATGTTTCCCATGGTGGGGGAGTCTAGGGCAAGAGGGCACAGCCTCAGGATAGAGGGGCGCCCTTTCAAAACAGATGTGGAGAAATTTCTTCAGCCAAGGGGTGGTGAATTTGTTGCCACATGCAGCTGTGGAGGCCGGGTCATTGGGTGTATTTAAGGCAGAAGTTCTTGATCGGACATGGGTTATGGGGAGAAGGCTGGGAAATGGGGTTGAGGAGAAGATAGAAAAAAAGGATCAGCCATGATTGAATGGCAAAGCAGACTCGATGGGCCAGATGGCCTGATTCTGCTCCTGTGCCTTACAGTCTAAATGCTCCTCATACATTAACCCTTTCATCACTGGCCTCATTCTCTGGACCCTGTCCCACACCAGCACATCATTTCTTGTGTATGGGGCCTAGAACACCCACAGTGGTCCAAATGCGGTCTGACCAATGCCTTCTCAAACCTGCATGTTACATCCTTGCTTTTGTATTCTGGACCTCTCTAAATGGATGCTATTTGACTTCACACAGACACCGCCCAACCTGCTGAAGTTGGAGACACAGGCCTACCACCATCAGCCCAACTTGTGCATTCTGACCAGGTTGTCCACTTGAACTAACACCATTTGACCTCCAATCTTCTGTATAGTAAAATCTGCTCCTCGGATCCCTTTTAAATATTTTCCTCTTCTCTTACCTTAAACTATGCCCAGCACTGAGGGAAAAGATTGTGTCCGTGCCCTCTCATAAGACATCAGAGCAGAGTTAGGCCATTTGGCCCATCAACTGCGCTCCACTATTTCATTATGGCTAACTTACCCCTCACAACCCATATCTCCTGCCTTCTCCCCGTAACCTTTAACACCGTTAGTAATCAAGGCTCTATCAACCTTCACTTTAGATATACCCAATAGCATCACCTCTATGGGCATCTGTGGCAATGATTCACCACCCTCTGGCTAAAGAAATGCCATCTCTGTCCTTGTATTCAGAGGCTGTGCCCTCTGATGCTGGACTACCCCACTGTAGGAAACATCCTCTCCACGTCCACTCTATCTGATTTTTATAAGCCTCGAAGCTGTTATCTCTCAGCCTCCTTCATGCTCCTGGGATAAATAGCCCCAGACTCAAGAGCATCGGGTACAGGAGATGGCATGTTATGTTGAAGTTGTATGAGATGTTGCTGGAGCCTAATTTGAATGTTGTCTGCAGTCCGGGTCACCTACCTACAGGAAAGACGTCAATAAGATCGAAAGGATGCAGGCAAAATTTACAAGGATGTTGCCAGGGCTTAAGGGCTTGAGTTATAGGGGAAGGTTGAATAGGTTAGGACTGGAGGGTGGGAGAATGAGGGGAGATTTGATAGAGGTATATGTATAGGGTAAATGCACCCACTGAGGTTGGGTGGAACTAAACTGGAGGTCACAGGTTTAGGGTGAAAGGTGAAATATTTAAGGGGAACCTGAGGCAGTACGTCCTCGCTCAGCGTGGAGCAAGCTGCCAGTGAAAGTGGTGGATGCAGGTTCGATTTCAGCATTTAAGAGAAGTTTGGATCAGTACATGGATGGGAGGGGTGTGGGTCGATAGGACTAGGCAGGAAAATGGGTTAGCAGGGACAGGATGGGCTGAAGGGTCTGTTTCTGTGCTGGAGTGCTCTACAACTCCAACCCAGTCTCTCGTTATAACTTGACTCCTCCAGTCCCGGCAACATCTTTGTGGATCATACCAGCGCTTTCTGTTGTGTCCGCCTTTCTGAAAGGGTTAATTTCCTAAAGAGTTGGTCTTTTATGATAATGAGACCCTGTCAGTGAGAAAGAGACAAGAGAGCAAGTTCTTACAAACTTGGTTTTTGCTGCTGCAAGGGATCGTCGCTCTCGGTACATGGCAGCAGGCATTCCATTTCGTAATTCAGTTGTCAGGAGCAGTTTCCCTCGATTTGGAGGGAGGCCAGTGATAAGTGAACCCTGGGGCAAACATGCTACACTCAGCTGCTGTATGATTTAACTTGTGAGAGTTATACATGGAACACTTTCTAGGGAGGGACAACAAGGGTCAGGCAGAGTGTAGCTCCCTCCACACCATCCCATCTCACACTCCCGGGGTCAGACACAGAGTGAAGCTCCCTCCACACTGTCCCATCACACACTCCCGGGGTCAGACACAGAGTGAAGCTCCCTCCGCACTGTCCCATCACACACTCCCGGGGTCAGACACAGAGTGACACTCCCTCCACACCGTCCCATCACACACTCCCGGGGTCAGACACAGAGTGAATCTCCCTCCACACCGTCCCATCACACACTCCCGGGGTCAGACACAGAGTGAAACTCCCTCCACACCGACCCATCACACACTCCCGGGGTCAGACACAGAGTGAAACTCCCTCCACACCGACCCATCACACACTCCCGGGGTCAGACACAGAGTGAAACTCCCTCCACACCGACCCATCACACACTCCCGGGGTCAGACTCAGAGTGAATCTCCCTCCACACCGTCCCATCACACACTCCCGGGGTCAGACACAGAGTGAATCTCCCTCCACACCGTCCCATCACACACTCCCGGGGTCAGACACAGAGTGAAACTCCCTCCACACCGTCCCATCACACACTCCCGGGGTCAGACACAGAGTGAATCTCCCTCCACACCGTCCCATCACACACTCCCGGGGTCAGACACAGAGTGAAACTCCCTCCACACCGTCCCATCACACACTCCCGGGGTCAGACACAGAGTGAAGCTCCCTCCACACCGTCCCATCACACACTCCCGGTGACAGACACAGAGTGAAACTCCCTCCACACCGTCCCATCACACACTCCCGGGGTCAGACACAGAGTGTAGCTCCCTCCACACCATCCCATCTCACACTCCCGGGGTCAGACACAGAGTGAATCTCCCTCCACACCGTCCCATCACACACTCCCGGGGTCAGACACTGAGTGAAACTCACTCCACACCGTCCCATCACACACTCCCGGGGTCAGACACAGAGTGACACTCCCTCCACACCATCCCATCACACACTCCCGGGGTCAGACACTGAGTGAAACTCCCTCCACACCGTCCCATCACACACTCCCGGGGTCAGACACAGAGTGAAGCTCCCTCCACACAGTCCCATCACACACTCCCGGGGTCAGGCACAGAGTGACACTCCCTCCACACCTTCCCATCACACACTCCCGGGGTCAGGCACAGAGTGAAGCTCCCTCCACACCGTCCCATCACACACTCCCGGGGTCAGACACAGAGTGAAACTCCCTCCACACCGTCCCATCACACACTCCGGGGGTCGGACACAGAGTGAAGCTCCCTCCACACCGTCCCATCACACACTCCCGGGGTCAGACACAGAGTGAAGCTCCCTCTGCACCATCCCATCACACACTCCCAGGGTCAGACACAGAGTGAAACTCCCTCCACACCATCCCATCACACACTCCCGGGTCAGACACAGAGTGAAGCTCCCTCTGCACTGTATCCCAGTCACTGTGAGTGGCTGGAGAATTGACTGGAAACTTGATGTCCCAGTCAATCTGTTGCAAGCTGGCAGGAGCTAGAGGTAGGTACCCGTCCTTGAACAAGGAAATGGGAAAGGATATGCTCTTCTTGCTTTCCTTCCTCTCCAGGAGGTTTGGTGCCTGCCTTTGGTTGGAGAAGCTGTTGTGGTTGACAGAGAAGGCAGAAGAATGTGGTTGAGAAGGAGAGTAAATCAGCCATGATCGAGTGGCGGAGCAGATTCGAGCTGAATGGTCTAATTCTGCTCCTATGCCTTATGAATTCACTGAAGGGTAAGGGGATTCCCTCCATCGCTTCCTCCTCTGAAGCAGCAGAGCTCCCTTTCCACCATCGTTCTTTGGCCCGACACGACTTGGAAGAGCATTTAGGCCTCTGAATCCCAGGCTCTGGAAAGGCCAGGGGGCTTCGGCTGACCTTGGGTGCAGGAAATTCCCTCAGGCCCACCTGTCGAGCCTCCTTCGTGAGCTTTTCAGAATCACTTTCACATGTCACAAAATTTGTCTATTTGCGACAGCAGTACAGTGCAATATATTTACAGTCCTTCTGCAGCTGTACAGGGCCCTGGTGAGACCCCATCTGGAGTACTGTGTGCAGTTTTGGTCACCAAATTTGAGGAAGGACATTCTTGCTATTGAGGGAGTGCAGCGTAGGTTCACAAGGTTAATTCCCGGAATGGCAGGACTGTCATATGTTGAAAGATTGGAGCGACTGGGCTTGTATACACTGGAATTTAGAAGGATGAGAGGGGATCTGATTGAAACATATAAGATTATTAAGGGATTGGACACACTGGAGGCAGGAAGCATGTTCCCGCTGATGGGTGAGTCCAGAACTAGAGGCCACAGTTTAAGAATAAGGGGTAGGCCATTTAGAACAGAGATGCGGAAAAACATTTTCACCCAGAGAGTGGTGGATATGTGGAATGCTCTGCCCCAGAAGGCAGTGGAGGCCAAGTCTCTTGGTGCATTCAAGAGTTAGATAGAGCTCATAGATAGCGGGGTCAAGGGATATGGGGAGAGGGCAGGAACGGGGTACTGATTGTGTATGATCAGCCATGATCACAGTGAATGGCGGTGCTGGCTAGAAGGACCGAATGGCCTACTCCTGCACCTACTGTCTATTGTCTATTAAAAATAAATTAAATAAGTAGTGGAAATGTAGTGATATAGTGTTCTTTATGAGTTGTCCCAAATAAGGGGCTGTCCCAATTATCCGGAATCCACTGTATTACCCTGAGATTCATTTTCTTGCAGGTGTTCATAGTATAGAGAAAGAAGGACGGTATGATCAATGGGAAAGTACACACTGAGATGGGCAAGCAGCTGATGTGGAAAACAAGACTAACTGCTTAAAATAAATAGTTAATAAATAATACTGTCAGCAAGAGTCCTTGAAAGTGGGACCATAGGTTGTGGAATCAGTTCAGTGTTGGGGTGAGTGAAATTATCCACTCTGGTTCAAGAGCCCGATGGTTGAGGGGTAATAACTGTTCCCGAATCTGGTGGTTTGGGACCTGAGGCTCCTCTACCCTGTACCTTCTTCCTGACGGCAGCAGCGAGAAGAGAACGTGGCCTGGATGGCAGGTAACTATGTTGATGGCTGCTGTTTTCTTCTGACGGTGCTCCCTGTGGGTGTGCTCAGCAGTGGGGAGGTCTTTGCCGGTGATGGGATGGGCCGTATCCACTCCTTCTTGTGAGGCGTTTCCCTTCCTGGGCTTTAGTGCTTCCATACCAGGCCAAGATGCAACCAGTCAATATCCTTTCCACTGTGCATCTCTGGAAGTTTGTCGAAGTTTTTGATGAGATGCAGGTACTATAACAACATTTAAAAGTCAATTGGGTAACTACATAGATGGGAAAGTTTTAAAGAGGTGCGGCAATTGGGACGGGCATGAATAGGAACTGTGGTCGGCATGGACCAAAGAAAGACTGTGCTTTGAATAAATTCAAAGCCACCGCGCTTGGTCTTCCCAGCCTTGTTAGTGTAGGTCTCCTGCTGGGGGCAGGTCAGAGCAGCCAGGCAGCTTCCACAGGGAACGTGGTGAGCAGTTCATCTAACAAAGGATGTGCTGGCATTGGAGAGGTTGAAAAAGAGGTTCCCGAGAATGATTCCGGAAAAGAAGGGGTTAACATTTGAGGAGCGTTTGATGGCGCCGGACCTGCGCTCGCTGGAGTCCAGAAGAGCGAGTGTGGACTGTCATTGAAAACCGATAGCGTGTTGAAAGGACTTGGGGGAGTCTGGGACAGGAGGGCACAGTCTCAGAATAGAGGGACGAGCCTGTCGTGCAGTCATGAGGAACTCCCCCGAGGGTAATTAAACTGTGAATTCAGAATCCGGTTTATTACCGCCGGCGTGTTTTGTGAAAGTTGTTAACTTAGCAGCAGCAGTTCAATGCCATACATAATAATATAGAAATAAATATATAACTCAATTACAGTAAGTATGTACAGTATATTAAATAGATTAAAATAGTGCAAAAGCAGATATTTTTTTTTAATGAGGTAGTGGGCCGGCTGGGTGTGCAGAGGCATCAGCACTGGACTTCAAGGCGTTCAAACCCCGCTGGGTCCCAGCCTGGGCATCAGCAGGATCTGTGCGGAAGAAAAGCCCGGCGATCCACTTCCTTATCCGGCCATGAAAACACTGTGGCCCCCATGGTCCATGAGAGTCGGACTCGACTTAACAACGAAGAGTTCATTTAGGAATCGGAGGGCAGAAGGGAAGAAGCTGATTCCATACCTGCTTCCCGGCAGGAACAATGAGAAAAGCGCGGGTGATGGGGACCAGTGATGGGCATCGCCTTCCTGAGGTACACGAGAAGCCTGTTCGAGTATAGAAGCGCTCTTTGAGCCTGGTGCGACCCGCTTTCAGGTTTGCGTGTCTTCTGGCCAGTGGGAGAGGGGACACGGGGGCTTGTCCGGGGCTGGTGGGGTCTTGGACGAAGTTGGCCGCGTTACCGAGGCGCTGAGAAGAGAGGAAGGAGGCCGTGGCGTGGAAACGTGACACTTGCAGGCCGCCCCCCCCCCACGCCCACGCCCCCACCCCCAGCACAATCTTCAGACTGTGGTGGTTGTTGATGCAAACGACACATTTCACTGTGTGTTTCAATATACATAGAACAGAACAGGCCATTCGGCCCACAATGCCGTGTCAAACTTTTAACCTACACAATCTAACTCTTCCTTTCCACATAACCCTCCATTTTTCTACCATCCCTCTTCTGCCTCCTTTCCCAGAAGCGGCGGAAGGAAGCCCCAAATGAACTGCCCCCACACCCCCCGATCGGACTGTCGGAGCCCACGCCTGATTACACTTTTGCCCCACCCTCTTAAATGTGGGCCTCTTATCTGAGAAAAGATGCCCTGGCAGTGGAGAGGGTCCAGAGAGTGATCCTGGGAACGAAAGGGTTAATGCGTAAAGAGCGTTTGATGGCCCAGGAGTTTAGAAGAATGAGGCGGAGATCTCATTGAAGCCTGTTGAATACGGGAAGGCCCGGATCGAGTGGATGTGGAGAAGTGGTTTCCTGGAGTGGGAGAGTCCAGGACCAGAGGGTCCAGCCTCAGATTACAAAGGCGTCCATTCCGCACAGAGTTGAGGAGGAATTTCTCCCGCCAGAGGGCGGTGACTCGGTGGAATTCTTCATCAGTTGAGCTGCCAAGGGTAATGGGGAGAAGGCGGGAGAATGAGGTCGAGCCAAGTTGTTCCGGGGATTACGGACCAGTGCAATCTCAGGCACCCGAGCGAAACATCCTGGATGTGCCAAGGTTTTGGCACGGTACTGTACCCGTGTCGGTGGCCGCCATGGAAAGTGTTCCTGGGACATTGGGCATCGCAGGGAACACGATGCGTTCTGGACAATTAATTTCACCGAGGCTGAGATATCTAATCGTTCTTGTAGCCCTCGCACTAAACTTGTTTTTTTTGTTGTTTTGTAAACAGAAACCAGCTCCGAACAGGAGAGGGGAGTGACCTTTCGATGTGGTGGACTCCTCCAGACCGAAAAGCTGGAGATGGGTTCCCCAGCAGCAAGTCGCTGCAGTCGCCCCGAAAAGTCTAAATAAGACATGGGAACAGGGTCAGACCTTTCGGCCCATCGGGTCTGTTCTGTCATTCCATCATGGCCGATTTATTATCCCTCTCAATCCCCGTTCTCCTGCCTTCTCCCCGTGACCTTTGATGCCCTGACTATCAGTCTCTGCTTTAAGTGTACTAACTGACTTGGTCTCCGCTGCCACGCGTGGCAATGAATTCCACAGACTCGCCAGCCTCTGGCTGAAGAAATTGCTCCTCACCTCCGTTCTAAATGGACGTCCCTCTATTCTGAGACTGTGCCCTCTTCTGGACCTCGACTCACCCACTATAGGAAACATTCTGATGAGGCCTTTCAATATCTGATAGGTTTCAGTGAGACCCCCTCCCACTCTTCTAAACACCAGTGAGGACGAGTTCTGCCGTCAAAAGGGGAAACGGAGCGCCGTGCTGCGGGTGGGGGCGGCATCGCGGGACGGGCGATTTTAGACCCAGGCAGAGCCCGTGTGTGTGTGTGTGGGAGGTGGGGGGAGAATATAAGAACGGGTGGGGGCTCACAAAGACAATGGACCAAAGTGGATTACCGAGACAGGGAGGTGTGCAGGGCCAGGAAAGGGTTACAGACATGGGGAGGTTGGAGGTTTTCAGAGGTGGTGAGGGGTGTATCGGCTGGAAGGGGGGGGGGTCACAGAAACGGGGAGGGCTGAGGGTCCAGAAAGGGTTACAGAGACGGGGGGGATATAGAGGCCAGAGGAGGTTACAGAGACTGGGAGGGGCACATTATCGGTTGGAAGGGGGTCACAGAGATGAGGAGGGGTGTAGAGTCCGGAGTGCGGGGGGAGGGGGTCACAGAGAGTGGAAGGGTTGTTGGAGCCGGAGGAGGGGGTTATAGAGACGGGGAAGAGTGTAGTGACCGGAAGGAGTCACATAGAGTGGAAGAAATGTAGGTGCCCGAGGAATGGTTTACAGAGACGGGGAGGAGTGCAGGAGCCGCCGGAGTGTGGGGTTACGGACACCGGGAGGGGTGTAAGGGGCCCGAGGAGCGGGGTTACGGAGACCGGGAGGGGTGTAAGGGCTGGAAGGGGGTCAGAGAGTGGAAGGGAGGAGGGACTGGAGGGGATGGTTACGGGGAGGGGTGTAAGGGTTGCCGGAGTATGGGGAGGGGGTGGGGGTGGTGGTCACAGAGACAGGGAAGTGCTAGAAACGAGCACTGCATTCAGGTGGTCCACACTGAGCTGACAGAGCGAATCGCTTCTTGCTGTGCAAAACATTTTTGGGTGCTTGTTGTGACACGTTAGTAACAGCCGCCAGGTGAAGGACGATGGGGTCGATAGAGGTAAATCAGCCCCGAAACAGCCTCTGGCATTAGAGAAAATACCGGAGCTTCTGACCTATACATTTTCACACCGCTGGGTACAGCGCAGAGCAGGGAATGAAGGGAGGAGTTCAACAGATCGGTCTTGCTTCACAGTCATCCTGTACAAACTACCCACACAGACAGAGCCTACACCGTCCCATCACACACTCCCAGGGTCAGACACAGAGTGAAGCTCCCTCCACACCGTCCCATCACACACTCCCAGGGTCAGACACAGAGTGAAGCTCCCTCCACACCGTCCCATCACACACTCCCGGGGTCAGACACAGAGTGAAACTCACCCCACACCGTCCCATCACACACTCCCAGGGTCAGACACAGAGAGAAACTCCCTCCACACCGTCCCATCACACACTCCCGGGGTCAGACACAGAGTGAAACTCCCTCCACACCGTCCCATCACACACTCTCGGGGTCAGACACAGAGTGAAACTCCTTCCACACCGTCCCATCACACACTCCCGGGGTCAGACACAGAGTGAAGCTCCCTCCACACCGTCCCATCACACACTCCCGGGGTCAGACACAGAGTGAAACTCCCTCCACACCGTCCCATCACACACTCCCCGGGTCAGACACAGAGTGAAACTCCCTCCACACCGTCCCATCACAACTCCCAGGGTCAGACACAGAGTGAAGCTCCCTCCACACCGTCCCATCACACACTCCCGGGGTCAGACACAGAGTGAAACTCCCTCCACACCGTCCCATCACACACTCCCAGGGTCAGACACAGAGTGAATCTCCCTCCACACTGTCCCATCACACACACCCGGGGTCAGACACAGAGTGAATCTCCCTCCACACCGTCCCATCACACACTCCCGGGGTCAGACACAGAGTGAAGCTCCCTCCACACCGTCCCATCACACACTCCCGGGGTCAGACACAGAGTGAAGCTCCCTCCACACCGTCCCATCACACACTCCCGGGGTCAGACACAGAGTGAAGCTCCCTCCACACCGTCCCATCTCACACTCCCGGGGTCAGACACAGAGTGAAGCTCCCTCCACACCGTCCCATCACACACTCCCGGGGTCAGACACAGAGAGAAGCTCCCTCCACACCGTCCCGTCCCACACTCCCGGGATCAGACACAGAGTGAAGCTCCCTCCACACCGTCCCATCACACACTCCCGGGGTCAGACACAGAGTGAAGCACCCTCCACACCAACCGGAAAGATATCGCATAATTGAACCGTGCAGTGAAAGGGTTAAGGTGGGAGTTCCTCCCGTGGATATGGGGAGGTGCTCGTTGTTTGTTCGGCTGCAGGCGGGAGCTGGAGCGAGTATCAAATGTCTCGGCTCATGATTCCTCATGCCGAGAGTCCGGCAGCGACGGTCAGACCGGTGACGCCCCGATGCCCCGTGGTGCTGGCCCGAGCACGTCCATTCGGCCCATCGAGTCTGCGCCGACTGTTCGTCATGGCTGAATCATTTCCCTCCCCACCTCATTCTCCAACCTTCTCCACGTAACCTTGCACGCCCTGACTGATCGAGAGTCCATCGCAGGGACAAGCTTTCAGTAAGAAAGGTATCTCTTCTTCCTCGTTTTTAAAAAATTCTCCCAAACTCTCCGGAGGGCGCTTCGTACGGAGAACCGGGCTGGTGTTAGCAGTTTTGTTTATCTGCGTGAGGGAGGCATTTACCGCTGCCCTCTCACAAGGGAGTGAGTGCGTGTGCACGCTCCCGGAGGGCATCGGTGGGACATGTTTGGTCTTCCGCCTCTCTGAGTCCGGCTCCCACCCCGGGAGAGGGGTGCGCCCCCACATCTGGACGGGGACAGATGACGGGCTGCGAGCTGGCGAGGCAGTGGGCATCCGGAAATAGACTTGAGGCCCGTATGATGTTTACCCCCGAGTACTGGAGACGGGGACATCCTCACTGCACGAGTGAGGGGAGGGGGCGAGAGAGATGGAAGGGGAGCTAGCGAGCGAACGAGAGAGAAGGGAGATTGAGCGAGCAGAAGAGAGGGAGGGGTGGTTGGATAGAGAGAGAGCGCGCACGCGAAAGGGGGCGAGACAGGGCGAGGGCGAGCGAGGTGGGAGCAGCGAACGAGAGGGGTGGAGAGAGGGATAGAGAGAGAAGTAAATCTATATACAGGGAGGGACGGATGGTGAGCGAGAGAAGGAGAGGGCGAGCAAGAGAGTGACAGAGTGGGGGAGCACGCAGGAGAGAAACGGAGGGGCGAGCGAGAGAGAAGAGAGGGGCGAGTAAGAGAAGGATAGAGAGAGGGGGCGAGCAAGAGAGTGATAGAGAGAGAAGCGGAAAGCGCGGAAGGGATAGAGAGCGAGCGTGGAGCGAGCAGGATGGAAATGGAGAGGGTGGGCGAGCGAGAGGGAGGAGGGGAACGAGTGAGCAAACGAGAAAGGGAGGAAGCAAATGAACGAAAGAGCGTTAGAGGGTGAACGCGCGAGAAAGGGTGGGTGAGGGTGCGAGGGATCAAGAGAGAGATGGAGACAGAGGGGGGGCTATGGGGTTGAGCGAGAGAGAGGGGGACGAGTGAAAGAGAGGGGACAAGCGAGAGAGAGAGGGGGCGAGCGGGCGAGAGTAAGGGAGAGAGAGGTCAAACGAGACAGGAAGAGAGGAGGGAATAGAGAGAGAGGGATAGAGAGATAGAGACAGAGAGAGAGAAGGGGGGAGCGAGAGAGAGAGAGAGAGAGAGAAAGAAGGTGAGTGGGCCGCGAAAGGGGGCGAGCGAGTGGGGTGACAGAGAGGGGCCAGGGAAAGAGCGAGAAAGTGAGAGGGTCAAAGGGTGGGTGAACAAGGGGGCGAGGGCAAAAGAGTGGGCGAGCAAGAGCGTTATGGAAAGAGTGCGAAAGAGGGAAGGATATATAGAGAAATGGAGAGAGGCGGGCAAGAGCGTAATAGAGAGAGGGGCGAACGAGAGTGTCGGGGTGGCCTGTGGGAGGGAGGGAGGGGAGCGAGAGAACAAATGAGAAAGGGAGGAAGCGAGCGAGTGAAAGAGGGGGAGAGGGGGCGAGCGAGAGTGGGTTCGGGAGAGAGGGGATGGAGTGAGGGCGTGAGAGGGAGAGGGGAAGGCGAGGACGGAGAGGGAGGAAGCGAGCGTGAGAGGCAGAAGAGATTTGTGAGTGAACGAGACGGGGGAAGGGGGCGTGCGAGAGAGGGCGAGCGCGCGTGCGCAAAGGGGGCTTGGATTCGGCCTCTCCAGAGGGGAATGGAGAGAGGGGGAGGGAGGATCGAGGAAAGGGGAGAGAGAAGGAAGGAGAGAGGGAGGGGAGGGGCAAGCGAAGGAGAAATAGGGGGAGGGAGCATGCCTAAAATACGGGAGGGGGTAGGAAAGAGGGTGAGCTTTGAAAGAGAGAGGGCGATCGAGAGGGCAAAGGCGCACGCACGAAATAGGGAAAGAGGGCTCGAGCGCGCGCGATCGAGAGGAGGAGGGAGATGAGTAATAGAGAGGGAAGATAGAGTAGACAGAGAGAGGGATAGAGAGAAAGGGTGAGCGAAAGGGAGAGAGGGAGGGAAGTTCGGATAGAAAGCGAGAAAGGGTTAGAGAGAGCGAGCAAGGGAGAGAGGGGCGCGCAAAGGGGGGGCGAAATAGGTATAAAAGAAAGGGAGAGAGAGAGGAGGGAGAGGCGTGAGTGGAAGAGGGAGGCAGAGAGAGTGTGATAGTGAGTGTGCGTGAGGGGAAGAGAGGAAGGGTGTCCACGTTTGTTAGAAGACATTGTGTTTGTGACCGTGGGCGGTGTTTGAGAGTCACTGTGGTGGGGTTTGAGGGAGCACGTTAGTGTGAGGGAATGTGAGCGCCTTAGAGACGCGCTCCTCTGTATGTCAGGGACTGTTTCTGCCTGCGTGTTTTTTTCGCGAATGAGTGCGGCTTGGGAGTCCTCGAGTTCGCTTGTGCGTACACGTCTGAGAGTGGATTCGTGTTCGTGAGTGTATGTTTGTGTGTGTACATATTTGTGAGTGTGTGTGTGGATTTGAGTGTGAGCGTGTGTGAGTGTGTTCTTGAGAATGAACGCGACCTTGACATTGGGTTCGCGTGCCTGCACGTTTGAGAGTGCGTGCGCGTGTCAGACCGAGAGTGTGTTTGTGACAGTGCTTGAATTGGTGAGGGAGAGCGTGTGGGGGCCGCGTGTTCCTGCGGGCGCAAGGGTTTTTACGAGAACACACTGTGGGTGTGTAAATGAGTGATCTACACACTGCGTGTGAGTGCACGCGCGAGTGTGCGGTTTGAGAACACGAGCCCTCGAGCGTGTGTGAGTGAAACAGCGTGCGTGTTTGTGAGTGCAGACGCGTGTTTAGACCATAAGACAGGAGCAGAAATAGCCCTTTCGGCCCATCGAGTCATTTCCTATCCCATCATGGCTGATTTACCATCCCTCTCATCACCATTCTCCAGCCTTCTCCTCGTAACCTTTGGACGCCCTAAATAATCATCTCTGGCCCAAAGAGACGTCCTTCTATTACAATGTATTACAATACAATATCTTCTATTACAAGATAACTCAAATATAACTGAAATATTAAAAACAAAACAGGAACAGGCTCTGAATAGAAGTCAACCTATAATCAACCTATATATATCTCCTGCGCTCAGCAATCCTGTTCTTTACATCATTCATTACGAGCTATATGGACCAATAAGTGAACTGCATGCGTCATCACGCCGCCACGGGACATATGCGCGCATCGATTAACATTACCTGGAGGTTCACCCATATTCCAGGCTTCGTTTGAATTAGTTTAATGTTTTGAAATTGCAAAACGTAGCATTGGCGACGAGGTATTTTTGAAACGAACCCAGACGGATACTGACCTGTTAGAGCACGGCGAGACGTTCGAATTAAAACAAAATACAGCACGCAGCGAAAGCATCGGCGAGAAAAACACGCACCACGGCACGCGTTATTCTGGAGGGAGGACACGATGCACTGAGAGATCGTTCAGTTCGTGGAATCTTAAAACAAAGCATTCAAAAACGGGACCAAACTGAAGCACAACATACATCTCGTTTTACTGTGCACTGTACCAGCAGTCGTGGTCGAAACGACAATAAAAAGCAACTTGAAAAGCAATGGAAATCACTGTGGGAATGGAAACAGCGGACAGGGATGCTATTGAGTTGCAGACAGGAATGAAAGCGAGTGTGAACAAATTTACATCGTCTAAACAAAAAATGGTCTTAGCCGAACAAATTGTGTTACCGTTGCGACAGCGGCTCAGACGCACCAAACAAATGCAGAATTAAAGGCGAAACTCGCAGATAGTGCGGATATCTAGGTTGCATGTCGGGCGGAAGAATAAACGGACTGCTCCGGGAAGAGAAAAAGCTAAAAAGTCAAATCGTAGTTTCAAAAAAAATCACTGATCTGCACGCTGTTGACGAAAAATCTGATAGCGACGAGAGTGACACAGGACTGTGTAGCCTGAAGATTTACCGTGTGAAAAGTAACAACGGACAAGCAATATGGCTCCCACCAGAAGTCAACGGCAAATTAATTAAAATGGAAATGGAAACACTGGCTCAGCTGTTTCAGTCATCCCACAAAATGAGTTTGAGAGGCATTTCAAAGATTCAAAAGTAAAGCCTGAAAATAACTAACTAATAATTCCTGTGGGAATGACACTCGTAACTGTGAAATACAAACAGCCACACTGGAACTCGACAGTAACTTCTTCGAGCTCATCTGCGGATGTGGGAGGGCATTGGGGCTCTAATGTTTTCACTGTCGCTCATTCCTTGCTGCACTCTTCTCTTTCCGTGGATGTCTGTGAAGAGCAAAGGATTTCAGGTTGTGCATTGATAACAAATGGAACTGTTGAAACATTTGTCTTGTATGCGGTAAAACAGACGGTTCTGGGGGCGTGACGGGCTGAAACAACCACAGCTTGATTGGAGATCCAATGTCTCTTCCCCTGCAATGAAGCCAACTGGAAGCAAATTGAGAAATGCACTGGATGGTGCCACCGCCGTCTCTACGCCGCTCTCTCTCCCTTGCTCACACTCTCTAACCCTTTCTCGCTTTCTATCCCAACTTCCCTCTCTCTCCCTCTTTCACCATCTCTGGGAAACACATAAAATTCTAAAAGGATTGGACAGGCTAGATGCAGGAAGATTGTTTCCGATGTTGGGGAAGTCCAGAACGAGGGGTCACAGTTTAAGGATAAAGGGGAAGCCTTTTAGGACCGAGATTAGGAAAAACTTCTTCACACAGAGAGTGGTGAATCTGTGGAATTCTCTGCCACAGGAAACAGTTGAGGCCGGTTCATTGGCTATACTTAAGAGGAAGTTAGATATGGCCCTTGTGGCTAAAGGGATCAGGGGGTATGGAGAGAAAGCAGGTGCAGGGTTCTGAGTTGGATGATCAGCCATGATCATACTGAATGGCGGTGCAGGCTCGAAGGGCCGAATGGCCTACTCCTGCACCTATTTTCTATGTTTATAACAGAGGGCAAACAGGTGTTGGTGCCAACCTCTGTGCCTCTGGTTGGAAAGCCTATTGGACCAAGGAAGGACCATACTGCTCACAAGAAGCGTGAAAGTGATGAAAGCCGTGGGCCAACAACAACAGTTTTTGTGGGCAGCATCGCTGACAAAGTGTCTGATATGTTAATCAGGCAGCTACTTGCAAACTGTGTCTTGGTGTTTAGCGGGAGGAGAGTTCAAGGAGCTTCAGGAGATTTGCAAGCATTCGGCTTTTGTGAGGATAAAGAACCAGAGTCTACTCTGTGGGCATTGAGGTTAACGCATGAACCTCAACAAGAAGCTGCTTGTAAAAGCAGATGCAAAGACCAAAGCCCAGCTGGGTGAACGGAAGGCCAAAAAGAAAGGAGTCAATGGAGGAACGAAAACGGAGGATTCAACTGATGATGTTGTGGCAAAAGAGGAGAGATCAGATCGTAAAGACCAACAGAGGGATTAGTCAGAGAATACTCCAGTGAACTACATACACCTTCTCAAGATCAAGATGCACAAACTAGAAGAAGAAAAAAAGAGGGAAGAGATGGAGAGAGAGAGAGAGAGAGAGAATGAGCAAGAGAAAGGTATGAAAGAGAGAAAGAACGCGAGAAAGAAAAAGATTTTATTATTTTACATATAAGAACACAGAGTACAAGAAAAATATATATGTATCAATACATTGTACTAAATCACATATAAAGACTCCTTACCCTATATTCATACAGATTAATTAATTCGTAACATTGAAATATAGTAATTTTATTATATAAAATAATCTAACCCACTACCAAAACCGAAGCTGATTAGTAAAGAAATGAAAGAAAAAAAAATTAGTAATGACCTGTGCTTTAACAGCAAATCAAAGGTTTTGAAAATAATTCGGAAAAGGTCAATGTCTTGACTGGATTCAGAGATTGAACATCGAATCTTCTCTACAGAAGGGTCGAAGGAGATCCAGAGAGAGGAAAGGAGATGAAAGGTTGTCCAGAACTGTCAGAAACCACTTGGTACCGACTCCGAGACAATCCAGAACCGGAGATTGTTTCGCAGCTGGTCTCGCCTGCTAAGCGGATTGATCCCTCTTGTCAGGAGAGACGTAATCCCAAAAGAGTAAAAAAAAACCCATGGCGATTAAATCTTTAAGCGTGAATGTGACAATTTTAAAATACGTCTGCACTGCGGATGTCTGTATATAGCAGGTGTATAAGGTAGTATACTATATAAATAGTTGAGATGCTTCTCTACTCAGTTGGAGTTTATAGTTACTGAAAGGGAGCGTTGTGAATTTAATATCGCAGTTATATTTGAGTAATCTTGTCTATATGCTGGTTGATTAAGTAATCTTGTTCTTTAAGTGATTCATTACAGTTTATACATATAAATGTGCGAATTCTATACGTCATCGCGCTGCCGCGTGATAGGTGCGTGCCTCGCTTAAAATAAACGAGGTTATACCTGCATTTTCCGACTATTGTGTCTTCCACTGAATTACTTTAATGTTTAGAACTTACTAAACATAACAGTGGTCTCTAGTCCTGACCCCGGGAGTGTGTGATGGGACGGTGTGGAGGGAGATTCACTCTGTGTCTGACCCCGGGAGTGTGTGATGGGACGGTGTGGAGGGTGTTTCACTCTGTGTCTGACCCCGGGAGTGTGAGATGGGACGGTGTGGAGGGAGATTCACTCTGTGTCTGACCCGGGAGTGTGTGACGGGACAGTGTGGAGGGAGCTTCACTCTGTGTCTGACCCGGGAGTGTGTGATGGGACGGTGTGGAGGGTGTTTCACTCTGTGTCTGACCCAGGAGTGTGTGACGGGACAGTGTGGAGGGAGCTTCACTCTGTGTCTGACCCGGGAGTGTGTGATGGGACGGTGTGGAGGGAGCTTCACTCTGTGTCTGACCCCGGGAGTGTGTGATGGGACGGTGTGGAGGGAGCTTCACTTTGTGTCTGACCCGGGAGTGTGTGATGGGAAGGTGTGGAGGGAGTTTCACTCTGTTTCTGACCCCGGGAGTGTGTGATGGGACGGTGTGGAGGGAGCTTCACTTTGTGTCTGACCCGGGAGTGTGTGATGGGAAGGTGTGGAGGGAGTTTCACTCTGTGTCTGAACCCGGGAGTGTGTGACAGGACGGTGTGGAGGGAGCTTCACTCTGTGTCTGACCCCGGGAGTGTGTGATGGGGCGGTGTGGAGGGAGCTTCACTCTGTGTCTGACCCGGGAGTGTGTGACAGGACAGTGTGGAGGGAGTTTCACTCTGTGTCTGACCCCGGGAGTGTGTGATGGGACGGTGTGGAGGGAGCTTCACTCTGTGTCTGACCCCGGAAGTGTGTGATGGGACGGTGTGGAGGGAGCTTCACTCTGTGTCTGACCCGGGAGTGTGTGACAGGACAGTGTGGAGGGAGTTTCACTCTGTGTCTGACCCCGGGAGTGTGTGATGGGACGGTGTGGAGGGAGCTTCACTCTGTGTCTGACCCCGGGAGTGTGTGATGGGACGGTGTGGAGGAAGCTTCACTCTGTGTCTGACCCCGGGCGTGTGTGATGGGACGGTGTGGAAGGAGTTTCACTCTGTGTCTGACCCCGGGAGTGTGTGATGGGACTGTGTAGAGGGAGTTTCACTCTGTGTCTGACCCCAGGAGTGTGTGATGGGACGGTGTGGAGGGAGCTTCACTCTGTGTCTGACCCCGGGAGTGTGTGATGGGACGGTGTGGAGGGGGTTTCACTCTGTGTCTGACCCCGGGAGTGTGTGATGGGACAGTGTGGAGGGAGTGTGTGATGGGACGGTGTGGAGGGAGCTTCACTCTGTGTCTGACCCGGGAGTGTGTGACAGGACAGTGTGGAGGGAGTTTCACTCTGTGTCTGACCCCGGGAGTGTGTGATGGGACGGTGTGGAGGGAGCTTCACTCTGTGTCTGACCCCGGGAGTGTGTGATGGGACGGTGTGGAGGGAGCTTCACTCTGTGTCTGACCCGGGAGTGTGTGACAGGACAGTGTGGAGGGAGTTTCACTCTGTGTCTGACCCCGGGAGTGTGTGATGGGACGGTGTGGAGGGAGCTTCACTCTATGTCTGACCCCGGGAGTGTGTGATGGGACGGTGTGGAGGAAGCTTCACTCTGTGTCTGACCCCGGGCATGTGTGATGGGACGGTGTGGAAGGAGTTTCACTCTGTGTCTGACCCCGGGAGTGTGTGATGGGACTGTGTAGAGGGAGTTTCACTCTGTGTCTGACCCCAGGAGTGTGTGATGGGACGGTGTGGAGGGAGCTTCACTCTGTGTCTGACCCCGGGAGTGTGTGATGGGACGGTGTGGAGGGGGTTTCACTCTGTGTCTGACCCCGGGAGTGTGTGATGGGACAGTGTGGAGGGAGTGTGTGATGGGACGGTGTGGAGGGAGCTTCACTCTGTGTCTGACCCGGGAGTGTGTGACAGGACAGTGTGGAGGGAGTTTCACTCTGTGTCTGACCCCGGGAGTGTGTGATGGGACGGTGTGGAGGGAGCTTCACTCTGTGTCTGACCCCGGGAGTGTGTGATGGGACGGTGTGGAGGGAGCTTCACTCTGTGTCTGACCCGGGAGTGTGCGACAGGACAGTGTGGAGGTAGTTTCACTCTGTGTCTGACCCCGGGAGTGTGTGATGGGACGGTGTGGAGGAAGCTTCACTCTGTGTCTGACCCCGGGAGTGTGTGACGGGACGGTGTGCAGGGAGTTTCACTCTGTGTCTGACCCCGGGAGTGAGTGATGGGACTGTGTAGAGGGAGTTTCACTCTGTGTCTGACCCCAGGAGTGTGTGATGGGACGGTGTGGAGGGAGCTTCACTCTGTGTCTGACCCCGGGAGTGTGTGATGGGACGGTGTGGAGGGAGTTTCACTCTGTGTCTGACCCCGGGAGTGTGTGATGGGACAGTGTGGAGGGAGTGTGTGATGGGACGGTGTGGAGGGAGTTTCACTCTGTGTCTGACCCCGGGAGTGTGTGATGGGACGGTGTGGAGGGAGTTTCACTCTGCGTCTGACCTTGGGAGTGTGTGATGGGATGGAGTGGAAGGAGTTTCACTCTGTTTCTGACCCCGGGAGTGTGTGATGGGACAGTGTGGAGGGAGTGTGTGATGGGACGGTGTGGAGGGAGATTCACTCTGTGTCTGACCCCGGGAGTGTGTGATGGGACGGTGTAGAGGGAGTTTCACTCTGTGTCTGACCCCGGGAGTGTGTGATGGGACGGTGTGGAGGGAAGCTTCACTCTGTGTCTGACACCGGGAGTGTGTGATGGGACGGTGTGGAGGGAATTTCACTCTGTGTCTGACCCCGGGAGTGTGTGATGGGACGGTGTGGAGGGAATTTCACTGTGTCTGACCCCGGGAGTGTGTGATGGGACAGTGTGGAGGGAGTTTCTCTCTGTGTCTGACCCCGGGAGTGTGTGATGGGAAGGTGTGGAGGGAGTTTCACTCTGTGTCTGACCCGGGAGTGTGTGATGGGAAGGTGTGGAGGGAGCTTCACTCTGTGTCTGACCCCGGGAGTGTGTGATGGGACGTTGTGGAGGGAGTTTCACTCTGTGTCTGACCCCGGGAGTGTGTGATGGGACGGTGTAGAGGGAGTTTCACTCTGTGTCTGACCCCGGGAGTGTGTGATGGGTCGGTGTGGAGGGAATTTCTCTCTGGGACTGTTTGTGACAATCTTTTTCTCTCTCCCTGCAGATCCCCTCCTGTAACACCAAACAATGAGCTCCTTGCGCAGTGGGATCTTCCTGTACGCCGCCTTAGCCCTGTCGTCGGCCCAGGCGGGGCTGGACTGCACCGGGGTGGAGTGCGCAGAACTGCCGGGCTGCATTGCGGAGAAGCTGGAGGACGGCGCGTGCTGCTCCCGCTGCCTGCAGAAGGGCTGCGCCTGCCGGGGCCTCGCCTATTACGAGTGCCTGCGGGCTGGCTTTCAGTGGGGGACTGTCCCCGCCGGCGCGTCCATCCCTTCTGGCTCCCGTGGCGCGTTCTGCCGGTGCCCGGAGGAAGGGGGCGAACTAGCCTGCGACAGCCCCCTCCCCTGTCCCCCTCTTCCCCAAAACTGCGCCCGGGTCCACCGACCCCGGGGTGGCTGCCCCAGGTGCGTCCTGCTGGGCTGCTTCAGCGGAGGGCGGCTCCATCCCGTCGGGCACTCTTTCCAACCCGAGCCCTGCACCCTGTGCCATTGTCTCGCCTCTGGCTCCTTCTCCTGTGCCTCGGACCCCGGCTGCGAGGTGCGGGTCCATGATGGGCCGGTCCCCAGTGACCAGAGGCAGCCGGCAGCTGAGGCGGCTGGAGGTGAGTGCGGAGAAGACGTAGCTGAAGGTTGTTATTATGGACGGGTGTCAAGACCGGTGAGGGGGGGGGGTGTGGAGAAGATTCTGGATGTTGTGGGAGGGGCACCATTAGAGAGGTGAATGGAGGTGAATGAATTATGTATACAGAATACACAATGGAAGGAGGGAAGGGAGTGCTAATTAAAAGAGTATTGTGCAGGAAGGGCTGAAGAAATAGGGAAACATGGGGGGGTTCACATGATTACATACAGGTGACAAGTCTGGTGGAGGTGAGGGCAAGGAAGGATAGGGAGAAGATTTTGTAAGGTGAGGCTTAAGTTTGTAATTACAGAGGGGCGGTGAAGGGGCACAATAAGGGACAGGCGTTGTCCAGAATTGGGGGGGGGGGGGGTCCTTATAGAGAGTATTGGAAATTCGTTAAGATAAATTAATGGGGGACACAATTAGATGGGAATTAACTCAAGAGTTGGGGTGGAAGGGAGAAGATTTTGGAGAGAGGGCAGCTCAAAAAAGCCTGGTTAGACAACACTTGGGAGTATCGGGTTCATTTCTGGCCGCCTTGTGATAGGAAGGATGTGGAAGCTTTAGAGAGGGCGCAGAGGGGATTCACCAGGATGCTGCCGGGATTAGAGAGCACGCCTTAAAAGAGGAGAGGTTGAGCGAGCCGGGGCTTTTCTCTTTGGGGTGACGGAGGGCGAGAGGTGACTTGATAGAGGAATAGAAAAGATAGCAGAGACTCTTTCCCAGGGAGGATATGTCTAATATCAGGGGGAATAATTCTAAAGTGATCGGGGAAGGGATAGGGGATGTCAGAGGAAGTTTTTATTTATTCACACAGAGAGTGGTGTTTGCATGGAACACGATGGTGGTAAAGGCAGATACATTAGGGACATTTAGAAGACTCCTATTCAGGCAGATTAGATAGAAAATGGAGTGCTCTGTGGGAGGGAAGGGTTAGGTTGGTTTTGGAGTAGGCTGAAGGATCGACACAAGATCAACGGCCGAAGGGTCTGTACTGTGTTGTTCTGTGTTCTGTGAGGCGGAGAGGCAGAAAGGGAGGCTGAGGCTGATGGAGGGAGGGAGAGAGACATTGGTAACAAAGGGGTCGGGGTGAGCTGACCGTGTGTTTCCGGCCGCAGATTCCAAGGTGACGGCCAGAGCAGACGGGGAGAAGAAGCAGGCAGCCCCTGCCCAGGTGGCAGTCTCCAGTGAGAGAGGTAACGGGGGACTGGGGAGGCTGGCTTTTACCCCTGGATTGTCTCTGCGACAGCCACATTAGGCTGGGGCTCATTCATACCGCAAAGGGTAGGAAATGAGAGGGCGGGGCCTGCCTCTGGTGGGATCATAGAAACATAGAAAACAGGTGCAGGAGTAGGCCCTTCGGCCCTTCGAGACTGCACCGCCATTCTGTATGATCATGACTGATCATCCAACTCAGAACCCTGTACCTGCTTTCTCTCCATACCCCCTGATCCCCTTAGCCACAAGGGCCATATCTAACTCCCTCTTAAATATAGCCAATGAACCGGCCTCAACTGTTTCCTGTGGCAGAGAATTCCACAGATTCACCACTCTCTGTGTGAAGAAGTTTTTCCTCATCTCGGTCCTAAAAGGCTTCCCCTTTATCCTTAAACTGTGACCCCTCGTTCTGGACTTCCCCAACATCGGAAACAATCTTCCTGCATCTAGCCTGTCCAATCCCTTTAGAATTTTATACGTTTCAATAAGATTCCCCCTCAATCTTCTAAATTCCAGTGAGTATAAGCCTAGTCGATCCAGTCTTTCTTCATGTGAAAGTCCTGCCATCCCAGGAATCAATCTGGTGAACCTTCTCTGTACTCCTGATCACCCCAGGTCAAACCTTCCATCACTTCTGAAGGGTCAACTGAGGTTGGAGTTGGAGGAGGAGGAGGAGGCATCTGATGAGGAAGATTGGGGAGAGGGACACCAGATTGGGCTGGGGCTGGATACACTCCAGCTGGGGGAGGTAGTGGGAATGAGCTCTCACAATCCCAACGGTGTGTGTCTCAAATAGCCTCTGACAACCTTTACGTGTGGCTCAGCCACTAAGCCCGGTGGAACCGTTTCTACTGACAGGAGAAGGGGCAAAGGCGGGTTACTGACGCCCTAAAACCAGTCGCTTCGGGCAGATGGGTCTCGTCAGCCGTGGTTGGCAGCTGACCTCGGAGAAGGAAAACTCTGATCTCAAACGTCCGCTGCCTTGCGGCTGCACCCGCTCATGGGGAGAGCTTCGGGTGTAAACCTCGTGGAGAAGCCCAGAACTGGAGTCCCGAAGGCAGTCCTGCGCTGAGCTCAAGGCCGACTGGCAACTCCCGCGATGCCGCTGGGGCCAGACTCTACCGGTCTCTGCTGTTCCTCTGGGCTCGTCAGGTATGTGGAGGGGGGAGCGGGGGCAGCAGCTTGGTCTCCATATTGCACTGCCCTGGCTTGCACATCATGTAAACAGCTGGGACACAAGACCCACGGCCGACTCTTGTCTTGGGATTAGGAGAAACTTCCTGACTCTGGGATCTGTGGATCTCTCCAACCACCCTTCCATGAGACACAGGAGCAGAATTAGGCCATTCGGCCCTGATTTATTGTCTCTCCCTACCCCATAACCTTCGACGCCCTTACTAATTGAGAACTTATCAAACTCCGCTTTAAATATACCCAGTGACCTTGTCCTCCACGGCCGTCAGCGGGCAATGAATTCCACAGATTCACCACCCTCTGGCTAAAGAAATTCCTCCTCATCTCTGTTTCAAAGGGACATCCTTCTATTCTGAGGCAGTGCCCTCTGATCCTAGACTCCCAACTATAGGAAGCCTCCTCTACTCTTTCTAAGTCTTTTGCTATTCAATTGGTTTCAATGCGATCTCCCTCCTCATTCTTCTAAACTACAGCAAGTACAGTCTCTCAACTCGTACAGCACAGAACACGTCCCGTTCGCACCAAATAAGATTCCCATCTGAGCTTGTCCCTTTAACATAAACGTACGGCGCAGGAACAGGCCATTCGGCCCACAATGTACGTGCTAGGAACCCTGCTAACTTAGCCAAATCTGTTCTGCCTGCGCACGATGGTCCTCCGCCCGGTCATGGTCAGCTATGGATGTTGTGTCCCAGTTGTCTACGAGGTACACAAGCCAGGGCAGGGCGGTACAGAGAGCAAGCTATTGCCCGTGTAGCGGGCTCCCCCTCTCCGCGCTTCCAAAGGAACGGCAGAGGCCAATACAGTTCGGCACCAGCGGCGTCGCGGGAGTTGCCCGTCAGCGTTGAAGAGTATTAGAGGCTCCAGCTCTGGATTTTCCCCTCGGGGTTTACTCCCTGAACATTCCCCGTGAGTGGGTATAGCGGCAAGGTGGCGGAGGTTTGAGATCAGAGTTTTCTTCCATGAGCTGCCAACCACGGCTGACGAGCCCCATCTGCCCGGTGACGGGTTTTAAGGCGCCACTAACCAGCCTTTGCCCCTTCTCCTGCCAGTAGAAACTGTTCTGCTGAGCCACACGTGAAGGCCAGGGGCTGGAGGGTTGTCAGAGGCTGTTTGAGACGTACGCCATTTACTAGGTAGTGGGACCTTGTCCCCATTACCACCCCCGGCTATAACAACCTTAAGGAACCCAGATCTCTCCCTCCACTTGATCCCCACCTATATGGTGTCGAGAGGACCAGACACAAAAGCAAGGATTTAATGCTGAGGCTGTATAAGGTACTGGCGAGGCCTCACTTGGAGTATTGTGAGCAGCTTTGGGCCCCTTACTCAAGACAGGATGTGCCGACTTTGGAGAGGGTTCCGAGGAGGTTCAGGGGAATGAGTCATACTCGCAGGAATTCGGAAGAATGAGGGAGAATCTCATTGAAAGTCTCCTATGGATGTCTCCTATGGCGGGGGAGTCCAGGACCGGAGGGCACGGCCTCAGGACGTTCATTTAGAACGGAGTTGAGGAGGAATTTCTTCAGTCAGTGAGTGGTGAATCTGTTGCCACAGGTCATTGTGTGTGTACAAAATGGAGACTGATGGGCCCTTAATTAGCCAGGGCGTGAAAGATTACAGGGAGAGGGCAGAAGAATAGGGCTGAGAGGCAAATGGATCGGCGATGGTGAAGCAGACTCGATGGGTCGAATGGTCTAATTCTGCTCCGGTATCTGCCTCTACCGCTGCCTCTGGGCTTGTTCCAGGCTGCCACCGCTTTCCGATTGGAATTCACACTCACTCCCCGTACGTACTCCGAAGCTCACAGTGAAACGGGTCGTTTGCGATCCAAGCTTTCCTGTACCCTCCTCTCCTCAGCCGGACTCCCGGAGTCCCTCGCCTCCTGCTGTACCGCCGGACGGCGCCGGGCCTCCGCAGACGGGAAGTGCCCCAGGGAGTCGGCCCCCCCGGCGGATTCGGAGCTCTGCAGGTAATTCCTTCGCTTCACTGGTGCTGTCAGAATGTGTGTGCGTGCGGCTACACATCCGTGTGTAGGTCCACCTGCGCATCCCTGCTTGTAGTTGTCAGTCCAGTGTTTAAGAATGTGTACGTGTCCCCTTGGAACTCAGTGCTTGTTTATTTGTCGGCTGTGTGTACGTGAGCGTGTCTGCGCGCCTCTCTGAATCTGTGAATATCTGAGTATTTTCCTGTAAGACCCTTGGTCTTGGCACGGGGATCTGCGTTTCCGTGGGAGTCTTGAGTGTGTGTGTCGGCGAGAATGTGTGTATCTGAGTGTGAAAAAGTGTCTGGGCGAGAATGTGTGTGTCTGAGTGTATGGGCGAGAATGTGTGTCTGAGTGTATGGGCGAGAATGTGTGTGTGTGTGTGTGTGTGTGTGTGTCTGAGTGTCTGGGCGAGAATGTGTGTGTCTGAGTGTGAGAATGTGTGTGTGTGTGTCTGAGTGTATGGGCGAGAATGTGTGTGTGTGTCTGAGTGTCTGGGTGAGAATGTGTGTGTGTGTGTGTGTGTGTGTGTCTGAGTGTGTGTGTGTGTGAGAATGTGTGTGTCTCAGTGTGTGTGTGAGGATCTGTGTGTCTAAGTGTGTGTGATTGTGTATCTGCATTTACGTCTAATAGCGGGTAATGTAGGTGTGTGACAGTGTAACGTCTGAGTGTGAAATCTGCGCGTAAGTGTGATGTCAGTCTCGATGTATGCGAGAATATAATTTCAGAGCGCATAAGCCTGAGTGTGCCATTCGCTTGTCTGAGTGTGTCCTTGTGAGTGCGCTCTGTGAGTGTGTGCTCGTGTCCGGGTCTGTGTTGCCTCTCCCCTCTGTACTGGACGTGTTTCTGCTCCGGACTGTGGGTCACCCACCCAGGGAGCTGCAGGAGCTGTGCTGTCTGTCGGCGCTCGACGAGGCCAGGTGCCGGGCGGGCGTGGAGGCGGCGCAGAGCGGGGACCGCTGTCTCCGGGATGAGACAGGAGGCTGCGGATCAGATTCCTTTAAGGTGAGCCCCCTTCCCCGCACCTCGCCCCAGCTCCAGTGCCCACGGCGGGGGGCGGGGGGAGGTGATCAGGGCTGTGGTCCCGACCAGTACTGCACAGGCTGGGGTTCAGTCAGGGTACAGTGCCGATAAAAAGTATTTCCCCACCCCCAGAAATTTTCATGTTTTATTGTTTACAACATTGAGTCACAGTGGATTTAATTTGGCTTTATTTGACACTGATCAACAGAAAAAGGCTGAAAACAAATTTCTACAAAGTGATCTAAATTAATTACAAATACAAAACACAAGATTGACCCCTCTGTCGCCCCCTCCCTCCTTTCCCTCTTCCCTCCCTCCTCATCTCTCCCCTCTTCCTCCCTTCCTCCGACCTCTCATTTCCTGTTTCTTCCCCCTCCCTCTACCTCCAGTCTACCCCTCAACCCTCCCCCTCACTCCCTCTCTCCCTGCCCTGGGCTGGGCCTGGAAAGCAAAGGGTATAGAGGTGGGACGAGGCATGTCTGGCCACTCAGCCCATCTCTCCCCCTCCTAGCGCTGCTGCAAGTGCTGCTGGCTTGGCCTGCATTCGGCCTCTCGCGGTCTGCCCTGCGACTGGCCCCATCGGCTCGGAGCCGCCTGTTCGCAGGCCGCCTCTGCCTGCTGCCGCCGTCGGGCCGACCCACGCCCGGACAGGCCCTCCTCGACCGGGAACCGCCGGGAGGCAAGGTGGCCGCAGGAGGAAGTGTCAGAAGGTGAGTGAGGGGGTGAGGGGAGAGGGCGGGGCCCGTCCTGGAGGTAGGCAGGACAAGAAGGTACGCGGGAAGGGGACAGGGTTGTGTGACCCAGACATCACAGTACAGACCCTTCGGCCCACAATGTTGTACTGACCCTTTTACCTACTCTAAGACTAATCCAATCCTTCCCTCCCAATAACCCACCATTTTTCTATCATCCAGGTTCTTAAGAGTCTTTAAAATGTCCCTAAAGTATCTGCCTCTATCACCACCCCTGGCAGGGTGTTCTACACACCCACCACTCTGTGTGAAATCACATCCCCTCTATACTTTCCTCCAATCACCTTAAAAATATGCCCTCTTGTATTAACCCTTTCGTTCCACTCTTACCATCTTGTACATCTCTATCAAGTTACCTTTCATCATCCTCCTTTCCAAAGTGAAAAGACCAAGCTCGCTCAACCTCTCCTCATAAGACGAGCTCTCTAATCCAGGCGGCATCCTGGTAAATCTCTGCCCCCTCTCTAAATCTTCCTCAATCTTCCCATAATGAATCGACCAGAACTGAACACAGTCCAAGTGTGGTCTGACCAGGGTTTTACAGAGCTGCAACATTACCTCTCAGCTCTTGAACTCAATCCCCCGATTAATGAAGGCCAACACACCCTATACCCCTTGTCCACCCTATCAGACTCCCCCACACTAGGGGAAAATGTAGTGACCAACCATTCACCTTTGCCCCTTTTGATCTTATACATCCCAGTGCAGTTCCCCCAGCCCCATCTTCACTCCAGGGAAATCAGTCCCAGTCTGCCCTCCGAACTCAAACCGTCCGGTCTGAGCATGGGGTCACCTGAACCTCTTTGGCCAGACTCCCACCATTCCCTGGGCGAAATCCCCTCCCTCTCAGCCCGTTAGTGAGCCCTCGTGTGTCTCAGGCTGAGTGGGCGCGGCAGCCAGAATCGAGAGGAGATATCTTCCCCCACCCCCTACCCCATCAGGAGGGGGTGGAGCCCAGGGCCATCGTCTCGGCCGTGATATGGTTGTGTGCCAGTGACTGAATCTCTCTCCCTGGCAGAGCCGGGCAGAGGAGGAGGGGAGAGAGGACAAGGGAGTCTGCCACCAGGGGAGGAAGATGTCTGTGCAGGTAAGGTCAGCTCGTCCCCCAATCCCACCCCTTCCCCGTTGCCCCTCCTGTGGTAACCCTCCATTTGCCCCATCCCTCTGCCTGCCCTCCCTCCCTCTTCGCCCCCTCCTCGCTGTCTATCGGGAATTGAAGGGCCTCCTCGGAACGTGAAAGCAGGGATTTTCCTGGGTTGGGGGCTTGTCTCAGGCAATCGGAATCCATTCCCCCTCCTCCCAGGGTCGCACATTTTTAATGACTGATGTCGTGTTCCCAGGGCAGACTCGCTGCTCCCAGATCTGCTCTCCGTTCGGACATTCCCACGTGTGTACCTGCTTGCCGGGATATCAGCTGCTGACAGACGGAACGTCCTGTGAAGGTAATGCACGCCCCCCCCCCCAAAGCCCCCACCGTCCTCTTCCCACAACGTGATAAACTTTCACCATTCCGAAATTTGGGAGGCACGGGATCCAGGGCAACTTGGATTCGGGATTCAGGACTACACCACTAGGTTCAGGAATGGAAATGCTGAGGCTTTACAGGACACTGGTCAGACCGCAGTCAGAGTTTCGGGCCTCCTATCCACGAGGAGACGAGCTGGCATTGGAGAGGGTCCAGGGAATCGCAGGAATGAAAGGGTTAATTAACAAAGGAGGAGAGTTTGATGCCTCTGTGTCTGTGCTCGCTGGTTTTTGAGGAATTGGAGGTGTGCATCTCATTGAAACCTACCAAATATTGAAATGCCTAGATAGAGCAGATGTGGAGAGAGTCTAGAGGGGGAGTCCAGGACCAGAGGGCACAGCCTCAGAATAGAAGGATGTCCCTTGAGAACAGAGATGAGGAGGAGTTTCTTTAGCCGGAGGGTGGTGAATCTGTGGAATTCATTGCCACAGACGGCCGTGGAGGCCGAGTCATTGGGTATTTTTAAAGCAGAGGTTGATAGGTTCTTGATTAGTCGGGGTATCAAAGGGTACGGGGAGAAGGCAGGAGAATGGCGTTGAGAGGGATAGTAAATGGCACAAAGTCGATGGGTTGAATGGCCTGGTTCTGCTCCAATGCCCTTATGGCTCCTGAATGAGTGTGGATAACTTCACTCATCCCAACACTAAACTGATTTCTTTTTTTTTTGTTATTTATTTTTTTATTGAAGTTCATCATCAAACAAACATTTCCATAAGATGTGTTTCAGACATTGTACCTATATATCATATAATCATATATATCACAAATCTCCACAAAGTACTTATCTGAGGTATATACTCATAGAAAAGAGTGGAAAGAAAAAACAAGCAAAAGGAAAGAACTATGTACAAGTAGGGAGTGATTTTTTTTTTTTACAACAGATTCATTGATTTGTGAGAATAAAATCAGGCCTATGAGACATTATGTAGTTAAACCATTTTTCTCAGTATGAGTCAAGTTGTTCCAAAATGAGTAAAATTCTCTTATGCTTGATTGGATTTAATAGCCCATTGACATTAAAAGTAACAAATTTTACCTTGTCCTTAGCCATCTGTATTTATCTGTCAATGTATCATTGAAATTAGAATAAAACTTAATCGATCTACTCCCTGAACAAATAAGAACCAAGAAACGCAAATAACAACAAAAATGGCAACGAACGTGTGATTCCAAGGCTGAGGTCTCTAGTAGATGACCCTGCGTTGAGCTAGAGGAAATGTCTAGCTGTGGGGGATAACCCCTCCTACTTGTGAGTTGAGGGCCCCCATTGCAGTATTCATAAAAATCAGTGAACAAATCCATTACACAGAAAAGATTTCCCTGTGTACTCCTTATATACTTATATATATATTATATATATACACACATATATGTACACACATATATATATACATATATATCTCATTTTGATGGGGAAAAAGGAGTAAGTGAGCGAATGAAGAATAACAACTAAATAATATAAAATCCACATTATAATACGTATTCCTCAAGATAGGTATATCACCATATACTTTTGCTGCCATTTAGCTTCTCAACATTTTTAAAGTTAGCCAAACCTTATGGCTCTTCTGAAGGGGGTGAGGACTGTCTTTGGGAAACTCCCGGTCTCTTCCTGATATATTTCTCTCGGCCTCCTCCCGTCTCCTGCCTTCTCGATTCTCGCACTATTTCCCAAGCGGAGCGGGATCATTCCTCAGCCAGGCTTTCCCTCATTTTGGTGACGCTGACGGGCAACCCTCTGGCCTTCATGTCTGTAGTCGCCTCTTCCACCGTCTGGTACAACAGCATCCCGTTGTCATAAAACACTCGAAGTTTAGCAGGGTACGGAGTTTGAAATCTAATCTTGTTTTGCTTTAGTACTCGCTTTACTTCAGAGTATTCTTTGCGTTTCTGCAGGACCGTGGGGGGTGGGGGGGTTATCTTTGTCGAAATATATTAATTTATCGTCGTAAAACACTCTCTTCTTACTCCAGGCCCTTTGTAGAATCTCCGCCTTGGTGCTGTACCGCAGGAATTTAATTATTATTGAGCGTGGCTTTCTATCCTGGGTAGGTTTTGGGACTAACGCGCGGTGGTCTCTTTCAACTTCCAGCTCCATAGCCTGGGGCAGATCCAGCGCGTCCCGCAGTAACTTTCCGACAAACTCTGTCATAGACTCCGCTCCTTTGGGAATGTTGTAGATTCTGATATTTTTCTGCCGTGATCTTCCCTCCAGATCAGGCAGTTTACCTTCTTGGTGATGTATGATTTTGATTGTCTTGCTCAGTATCCGTTCCACGTTTTGAATGCGATCTTCCACCTTCTCAATGTGAGTCTCTGCCACCGCTATTTTTTGATTAACGCTGGTGAGCTCTGCCTTAATGTCACAGAGCTGCTGCTTTATATCTTTCTGGACCTCCATTATTTCTTTCAGGATTTCGAAGATACTCGCCGCTTCGTCTGAACGAGGCCCAGTAGCCGCCTCGCTAACACGCGGTCGGGTCGGAGAGCTGCTCGCTGCACTCCTCTCGGACGCAGGCTCTGCAGTGTTGCTTATTTTCCATTGCTTTTCCCCATTCTTGCCCCTCTTTTCAGTTCAAATATTTTTCGAAAAATATTATATTTGATGGGATAATGGGGCTTAATGCGCGTTTTTCAGGAGGAGCTAGTGACTTAAGCTGCCATGACGTCACCGGAACCTCACTGAACTGATTTCACAACCTATGGACTCGCTTTGAAGGACTCGACAACCCCTCTTCTCCGTGTTAATCATTTCTTTATTGCATTTGCACAGTTCGCCGTCTTTAGGGCATTGGTTCTTTGTGCTCTCAAATGCATTGGAATCTATTACATTTCTTTGTTCCACTGTGAATTCCTGCAAGAAAATGAATCTCAAGGTAGTGTGTATTGAAATAGATGTATTTTGATAACAAACCTGCTTGGAACTTTGTACTTTTGAAGGAGTGTATTCTGCCTGGAGGTGGGTGGCCACTGGTATTCAACAGGGATCTGTTCTGGAACCCCTGCTCTTTGTGATTTTTATAAATGACTTGAATGATGGAGGTGGAAGGGTGGGTTAATAAGTTTGCAGATGACACGAAGGTAGGTGGGTGGGGCTGTGGACTGTGTGGAAGGCTGTTGTAGGACACAGACTGAAAGCAGAGCTGGGCTGAGCAGTGGCAGATGCAGTTCAACCCGGGAAAGTGTCAGGTGATTCACTTTGGAAGGGTGAATTTGAAGGCGGATACAGGGTTAATGACAGCAGTGTGGAGGAACAGAGGGATCCTGGGGTCCACGTCCATCGAACCCCAAAGTCAAGAAAGTGGTTAAGAAGGCGTACGGTGTGTTGGCCTTCATTAATCAGGGGATTGATTCCAGGAGCTGTGAGGTAACGTTGCAGCTGTATAAAACCCTGGTCAGACCACACTTGGAGTATTGTGTTCGGTTCTGGTCGCCTCATTATGGGAAGGATGAAGAAGCTTTAGAGAGGGTGCAGAGGAGATGTAACAGCCTGCTGCTTGGATTAGAGAGCTTGTCTTACAGGTTGAATGAGTTAGGACTTTTCTCCTTGAAGTGAGAGGTGGCTTGATAGGGGTGTACAAGGTCATAAAAGGCATGGCTAGAATACATCGCCAGCAGCTTTATCCCAGGGTGGAAATGGTTAATGCGAGGGGGCACCACTTTAAGGTGATTGGAGGGAAGTATGAGGGGGTGGATGTCAGAGGTCTGAGTGTGGTGGGGTGTGGAATGTGCTGCCTGGGGACACGATGACACGTTTTACTGCTTGTTACAATGTCCGTGTGAAAATAATGCTCTTCTTTCCTCTGAATCTTTAATACCCCTTCCCTACCACTCTTCCCCGTCTCTCCCCTCCTCTCCTGCATCCACACCTCTCCCCCCATTCCCAGATGTGGACGAGTGTGCCTCAGAGGCTCACAACTGCTCCGGACAAGATAGGTGCGTCAATCTCGAAGGATCGTTCCGCTGTGTACAGAGAGCAGGGTCCTGCAAGGACGGCTTCTCGATGAGTCAACAGGGGACCTGTGTCGGTAAGGATCACAGCAGAGCCCAGAAATTGCATCTGCCGCTGGGTCAAACAGAAATCACAAAGGATCATGAGAAAAAATGTTCACTGTACAGATCACCTCCCCGAGAGAGAGGGACAGAGAGACCCCGGTCAGTGTACAGATCACCTCCCCTCCCCCTACCTCCCCGAGAGAGAGGGACAGAGAGACCCCGGTCAGTGTACAGATCACCTCCCCTCCCCCTACCTCCCCGAGAGAGAGGGACAGAGTGACCCCGGTCAGTGTACAGATCTCCCCCTGAGAGACACCAGTCAGTGTACAGATCACCTCCTCTCCCCCTACCTCCCCGAGAGAGAGGGACAGAGTGACCCCGGTCAGTGTACAGATCACCTTCTCTCCCCCTACCTCCCCGAGAGAGAGGGACAGAGAGAACCCGGTCAGTGTACAGATCACCTCCTCTCCCCCTACCTCCCCAAGAGAGAGGGACAGAGAGACCCCGGTCAGTGTACAGATCTCCCCCTGAGAGACACAAGTCAGTTACAGATCACCTCCTCTCCCCCTACCTCCCCGAGAGAGAGGGACAGAGTGACCCCGGTCAGTGTACAGATCTCCCCCTGAGAGAGAGGGACAGAGAGACCCCGGTCAGTGTACAGATCTCCCCGAGGGAGAGGGACTGAGAGACACCGGTCAGTGTACAGATCTCCCCCTGAGAGAGGGACAGAGAGACACCGGTCAGTGTACAGATCACCTCCCCTCCCCCTACCTCCCCGAGAGAGAGGGACAGAGAGACACCGGTCAGTGTACAGATCACCTCCCCTCCCCCTAACTCCCCGAGAGAGAGGGGCAGACTGACCCCGGTCAGTGTACAGATCTCCCCCTGAGAGAGAGGGACAGAGAGACCCCGGTCAGTGTACAGATCTCCCCCTGAGAGACACCAGTCAGTGTACAGATCACCACCTCTCCCCCTACCTCCCCGAGAGAGAGGGACAGAGTGACCCCGGTCAGTGTACAGATCTCCCCCTGAGAGAGAGGGACAGAGAGACCCCGGTCAGTGTACAGATCTCCCCCTGAGGGAGAGGGACTGAGAGACACCGGTCAGTGTACAGATCTCCCCCTGAGAGAGAGGGACAGAGAGACACCGGTCAGTGTACAGATCACCTCCCCTCCCCCTACCTCCCCGAGAGAGAGGGGCAGAGTGACCCCGGTCAGTGTACAGATCCCCCCTGCGAGAGAGGGACAGAGAGACACCGGTCAGTGTACAGATCACCTCCCCTCCCCCTACCTCCCCGAGAGAGAGGGGCAGAGTGACCCCGGTCAGTGTACAGATCTCCCCCTGAGAGAGAGGGACAGAGAGACCCCGGTCAGTGTACAGATCACCTCCTCTCCCCCTACCTCCCCGAGAGAGAGGGACAGAGAGACCCCAGTCAGTGTACAGATCTCCCCCTGAGAGACACCAGTCAGTGTACAGATCACCTCCTCGCCCCCTACCTCCCCGAGAGAGAGGGACAGAGTGACCCCGGTCAGTGTACAGATCTCCCCCTGAGAGAGAGGGACAGAGAGACCCCGGTCAGTGTACAGATCTCCCCGAGGGAGAGGGACTGAGAGACACCGGTCAGTGTACAGATCTCCCCCTGAGAGAGGGACAGAGAGACACCGGTCAGTGTACAGATCACCTCCCCTCCCCCTACCTCCCCGAGAGAGAGGGACAGAGAGACACCGGTCAGTGTACAGATCACCTCCCCTCCCCCTAACTCCCCGAGAGAGAGGGGCAGACTGACCCCCGGTCAGTGTACAGATCTCCCCCTGAGAGAGAGGGACAGAGAGACCCCGGTCAGTGTACAGATCTCCCCCTGAGAGACACCAGTCAGTGTACAGATCACCACCTCTCCCCCTACCTCCCCGAGAGAGAGGGACAGAGTGACCCCGGTCAGTGTACAGATCTCCCCCTGAGAGAGAGGGACAGAGAGACCCCGGTCAGTGTACAGATCTCCCCCTGAGGGAGAGGGACTGAGAGACACCGGTCAGTGTACAGATCTCCCCCTGAGAGAGAGGGACAGAGAGACACCGGTCAGTGTACAGATCACCTCCCCTCCCCCTACCTCCCCGAGAGAGAGGGGCAGAGTGACCCCGGTCAGTGTACAGATCCCCCCTGCGAGAGAGGGACAGAGAGACACCGGTCAGTGTACAGATCACCTCCCCTCCCCCTACCTCCCCGAGAGAGAGGGGCAGAGTGACCCCGGTCAGTGTACAGATCTCCCCCTGAGAGAGAGGGACAGAGAGACCCCGGTCAGTGTACAGATCACCTCCTCTCCCCCTACCTCCCCGAGAGAGAGGGACAGAGAGACCCCAGTCAGTGTACAGATCTCCCCCTGAGAGACACCAGTCAGTGTACAGATCACCTCCTCGCCCCCTACCTCCCCGAGAGAGAGGGACAGAGTGACCCCGGTCAGTGTACAGATCTCCCCCTGAGAGAGAGGGACAGAGAGACCCCGGTCAGTGTACAGATCTCCCCCTGAGGGAGAGGGACTGAGAGACACCGGTCAGTGTACAGATCTCCCCCTGAGAGAGAGGGACAGAGAGACCCCGGTCAGTGTACAGATCTCCCCCTGAGAGAGAGGGACAGAGAGACCCCGGTCAGTGTACAGATCACCTCCTCTCCCCCTACCTCCCCGAGAGAGAGGGACAGAGAGACCCCGGTCAGTGTACAGATCTCCCCCTGAGAGACACCAGTCAGTGTACAGATCACCTCCTCTCCCCCTACCTCCCCGAGAGAGAGGGACAGAGTGACCCCGGTCAGTGTACAGATCTCCCCCTGAGAGAGAGGGACAGAGAGACACCGGTCAGTGTACAGATCACCTCCCCTCCCCCTACCTCCCCGAGAGAGAGGGACAGAGAGACACCAGTCAGTGTACAGATCACCTCCCCTCCCCCTACCTCCCCGAGAGAGAGGGGCAGAGTGACCCCGGTCAGTGTACAGATCTCCCCCTGAGGGATAGGGACTGAGAGACACCGGTCAGTGTACAGATCACCCCCTGAGAGAGAGGGACAGAGAGACCCCGGTCAGTGTACAGATCACCTCCTCTCCCCCTACCTCCCCGAGAGAGAGGGACAGAGAGACCCCGGTCAGTGTACAGATCTCCCCCTGAGAGAGAGGGACTGAGTGACACCGGTCAGTGTACAGATCACCTCCTCTCCCCCTACCTCCCCGAGGGAGAGGGACAGAGAGACCCCGGTCAGTGTACAGATCTCCCCCTGAGAGAGAGGGACTGAGAGACACCGGTCAGTGTACAGATCTCCCCCCTGAGAGAGAGGGACAGAGAGACCCCGGTCATCGTACAGATCTCCCCCTGAGAGAGAGGGACTGAGTGACACCGGTCAGTGTACAGATCACCTCCTCTCCCCCTACCTCCCAGAGGGAGAGGGACAGAGAGACCCCGGTCAGTGTACAGATCACCTCCTCTCCCCCTACCTCCCCGAGAGAGAGGGACAGAGAGACCCCGGTCAGTGTACAGATCTCCCCCTGAGAGAGAGGGACTGAGAGACACCGGTCAGTGTACAGATCTCCCCCCTGAGAGAGAGGGACAGAGAGACCCCAGTCAGTGTACAGATCTCCCCCCTGAGAGAGAGGGACAGAGAGACCCCGGTCAGTGTACAGATCTCCCCCTGAGAGAGAGGGACTGAGTGACACCGGTCAGTGTACAGATCACCTCCTCTCTCCCTACCTCCCCGAGAGAGAGGGACTGAGAGACACCGGTCAGTGTACAGATCACCCCCCTGAGAGAGAGGGACAGAGAGACCCCGGTCAGTGTACAGATCACCTCTTCTCCCCCTACCTCCCCGAGAGAGAGGGACAGAGAGACGCCGGTCAGTGTACAGATCTCCCCCTGAGAGAGAGGGACTGAGAGACACCGGTCAGTGTACAGATCTCCCCCCTGAGAGAGAGGGACAGAGAGACCCCGGTCAGTGTACAGATCTCCCCCTGAGAGAGAGGGACTGAGAGACACCGGTCAGTGTACAGATCTCCCCCCTGAGAGAGAGGGACAGTGAGACCCCGGTCAGTGTACAGATCTCCCCCTGAGAGAGAGGGACTGAGAGACACCGGTCAGTGTACAGATCACCTCCTCTCCCCCTACCTCCCCGAGAGAGAGGGACAGAGAGACCCCGGTCAGTGTACAGATCTCCCCCTGAGAGAGAGGGACTGAGAGATACCGGTCAGTGTACAGATCTACCCCTGAGAGAGAGGGACTGAGAGACACCGGTCAGTGTACAGATCTGCCCCTCAGAGAGAGGGACAGAGAGACCCCGGTCAGTGTACAGATCTCCCCCTGAGAGGGAGGGACTGAGAGACACCAGTCAGTGTACAGATCTCCCCCTGAGAGAGAGGGACTGAGAGACACCGGTCAGTGTACAGATCTCCCCCTGAGAGGGAGGGACTGAGAGACACCGGTCAGTGTACAGATCTCCCTCTGAGAGAGAGGGACTGAGAGACACCGGTCAGTGTACAGATCTCCCCCTGAGAGAGAGGGATTGAGAGACACCAGTCAGTGTACAGATCTCCCCTGAGAGAGAGGGACTGAGATACACCGGTTAGGGTACAGATCTCCCCCTGAGAGAGAGGGACTGAGAGACACTGGTCAGTGTACAGATCTCCCCTGAGAGAGAGGGACTGAGAGACACTGGTCAGTGTACAGATCTCCCCCTGAGAGAGAGGGACTGAGATACACCGGTTAGGGTACAGATCTCCCCCTGAGAGAGAGGGACTGAGAGACACTGGTCAGTGTACAGATCTCCCCTGAGAGAGAGGGACTGAGAGACACTGGTCAGTGTACAGATCTCCCCCTGAGAGGGAGGGACTGAGAGACACCGGTCAGTGTACTGATCTCCTCCTGAGAGAGAGGGACTGAGAGACACCGGTCAGTGTACAGATCTCCCCCTGAGAGAGAGGGACTGAGAGACACCGGTCAGTGTACAGATCTCCCCCCTGAGAGAGAGGGACAGAGAGACCCCGGTCATCGTACAGATCTCCCCCTGAGAGAGAGGGACTGAGTGACACCGGTCAGTGTACAGATCACCTCCTCTCCCCCTACCTCCCAGAGGGAGAGGGACAGAGAGACCCCGGTCAGTGTACAGATCACCTCCTCTCCCCCTACCTCCCCGAGAGAGAGGGACAGAGAGACCCCGGTCAGTGTACAGATCTCCCCCTGAGAGACACCAGTCAGTGTACAGATCACCACCTCTCCCCCTACCTCCCCGAGAGAGAGGGACAGAGTGACCCCGGTCAGTGTACAGATCTCCCCCTGAGAGAGAGGGACAGAGAGACCCCGGTCAGTGTACAGATCTCCCCCTGAGGGAGAGGGACTGAGAGACACCGGTCAGTGTACAGATCTCCCCCTGAGAGAGAGGGACAGAGAGACACCGGTCAGTGTACAGATCTCCCCCTGAGAGAGAGGGACTGAGATACACCGGTTAGGGTACAGATCTCCCCCTGAGAGAGAGGGACTGAGAGACACTGGTCAGTGTACAGATCTCCCCTGAGAGAGAGGGACTGAGAGACACTGGTCAGTGTACAGATCTCCCCCTGAGAGGGAGGGACTGAGAGACACCGGTCAGTGTACAGATCTCCCCCCTGAGAGAGAGGGACAGAGAGACCCCGGTCATCGTACAGATCTCCCCCTGAGAGAGAGGGACTGAGTGACACCGGTCAGTGTACAGATCACCTCCTCTCCCCCTACCTCCCAGAGGGAGAGGGACAGAGAGACCCCGGTCAGTGTACAGATCACCTCCTCTCCCCCTACCTCCCCGAGAGAGAGGGACAGAGAGACCCCGGTCAGTGTACAGATCTCCCCCTGAGAGACACCAGTCAGTGTACAGATCACCACCTCTCCCCCTACCTCCCCGAGAGAGAGGGACAGAGTGACCCCGGTCAGTGTACAGATCTCCCCCTGAGAGAGAGGGACAGAGAGACCCCGGTCAGTGTACAGATCTCCCCCTGAGGGAGAGGGACTGAGAGACACCGGTCAGTGTACAGATCTCCCCCTGAGAGAGAGGGACAGAGAGACACCGGTCAGTGTACAGATCACCTCCCCTCCCCCTACCTCCCCGAGAGAGAGGGGCAGAGTGACCCCGGTCAGTGTACAGATCCCCCCTGCGAGAGAGGGACAGAGAGACACCGGTCAGTGTACAGATCACCTCCCCTCCCCCTACCTCCCCGAGAGAGAGGGGCAGAGTGACCCCGGTCAGTGTACAGATCTCCCCCTGAGAGAGAGGGACAGAGAGACCCCGGTCAGTGTACAGATCACCTCCTCTCCCCCTACCTCCCCGAGAGAGAGGGACAGAGAGACCCCAGTCAGTGTACAGATCTCCCCCTGAGAGACACCAGTCAGTGTACAGATCACCTCCTCGCCCCCTACCTCCCCGAGAGAGAGGGACAGAGTGACCCCGGTCAGTGTACAGATCTCCCCCTGAGAGAGAGGGACAGAGAGACCCCGGTCAGTGTACAGATCTCCCCCTGAGGGAGAGGGACTGAGAGACACCGGTCAGTGTACAGATCTCCCCCTGAGAGAGAGGGACAGAGAGACCCCGGTCAGTGTACAGATCTCCCCCTGAGAGAGAGGGACAGAGAGACCCCGGTCAGTGTACAGATCACCTCCTCTCCCCCTACCTCCCCGAGAGAGAGGGACAGAGAGACCCCGGTCAGTGTACAGATCTCCCCCTGAGAGACACCAGTCAGTGTACAGATCACCTCCTCTCCCCCTACCTCCCCGAGAGAGAGGGACAGAGTGACCCCGGTCAGTGTACAGATCTCCCCCTGAGAGAGAGGGACAGAGAGACACCGGTCAGTGTACAGATCACCTCCCCTCCCCCTACCTCCCCGAGAGAGAGGGACAGAGAGACACCAGTCAGTGTACAGATCACCTCCCCTCCCCCTACCTCCCCGAGAGAGAGGGGCAGAGTGACCCCGGTCAGTGTACAGATCTCCCCCTGAGGGATAGGGACTGAGAGACACCGGTCAGTGTACAGATCACCCCCTGAGAGAGAGGGACAGAGAGACCCCGGTCAGTGTACAGATCACCTCCTCTCCCCCTACCTCCCCGAGAGAGAGGGACAGAGAGACCCCGGTCAGTGTACAGATCTCCCCCTGAGAGAGAGGGACTGAGTGACACCGGTCAGTGTACAGATCACCTCCTCTCCCCCTACCTCCCCGAGGGAGAGGGACAGAGAGACCCCGGTCAGTGTACAGATCTCCCCCTGAGAGAGAGGGACTGAGAGACACCGGTCAGTGTACAGATCTCCCCCCTGAGAGAGAGGGACAGAGAGACCCCGGTCATCGTACAGATCTCCCCCTGAGAGAGAGGGACTGAGTGACACCGGTCAGTGTACAGATCACCTCCTCTCCCCCTACCTCCCAGAGGGAGAGGGACAGAGAGACCCCGGTCAGTGTACAGATCACCCCCCTGAGAGAGAGGGACAGAGAGACCCCGGTCAGTGTACAGATCACCTCTTCTCCCCCTACCTCCCCGAGAGAGAGGGACAGAGAGACGCCGGTCAGTGTACAGATCTCCCCCTGAGAGAGAGGGACTGAGAGACACCGGTCAGTGTACAGATCTCCCCCCTGAGAGAGAGGGACAGAGAGACCCCGGTCAGTGTACAGATCTCCCCCTGAGAGAGAGGGACTGAGAGACACCGGTCAGTGTACAGATCTCCCCCCTGAGAGAGAGGGACAGAGAGACCCCGGTCAGTGTACAGATCTCCCCCTGAGAGAGAGGGACTGAGAGACACCGGTCAGTGTACAGATCACCTCCTCTCCCCCTACCTCCCCGAGAGAGAGGGACAGAGAGACCCCGGTCAGTGTACAGATCTCCCCCTGAGAGAGAGGGACTGAGAGATACCGGTCAGTGTACAGATCTACCCCTGAGAGAGAGGGACTGAGAGACACCGGTCAGTGTACAGATCTGCCCCTCAGAGAGAGGGACAGAGAGACCCCGGTCAGTGTACAGATCTCCCCCTGAGAGGGAGGGACTGAGAGACACCAGTCAGTGTACAGATCTCCCCCTGAGAGAGAGGGACTGAGAGACACCGGTCAGTGTACAGATCTCCCCCTGAGAGGGAGGGACTGAGAGACACCGGTCAGTGTACAGATCTCCCTCTGAGAGAGAGGGACTGAGAGACACCGGTCAGTGTACAGATCTCCCCCTGAGAGAGAGGGATTGAGAGACACCAGTCAGTGTACAGATCTCCCCTGAGAGAGAGGGACTGAGATACACCGGTTAGGGTACAGATCTCCCCCTGAGAGAGAGGGACTGAGAGACACTGGTCAGTGTACAGATCTCCCCTGAGAGAGAGGGACTGAGAGACACTGGTCAGTGTACAGATCTCCCCCTGAGAGAGAGGGACTGAGATACACCGGTTAGGGTACAGATCTCCCCCTGAGAGAGAGGGACTGAGAGACACTGGTCAGTGTACAGATCTCCCCTGAGAGAGAGGGACTGAGAGACACTGGTCAGTGTACAGATCTCCCCCTGAGAGGGAGGGACTGAGAGACACCGGTCAGTGTACTGATCTCCTCCTGAGAGAGAGGGACTGAGAGACACCGGTCAGTGTACAGATCTCCCCCTGAGAGAGAGGGACTGAGAGACACCGGTCAGTGTACAGATCTCCCCCTGACAGAGAGAGGGACTGAGAGACACCGGTCAGTGTACAGATCTCCCCCAGAGAGAGAGGGACTGAGAGACACCGGTCAGTGTAGAGAGAGAGGGACCGATAGACACCGGTCAGTGTACAGATCTCTCTCTGAGAGAGAGGGACTGAGAGACACCGGTCAGTATGGAGATCTCCCCCAGAGAGAGAGGGACTGAGTGATCCCGGTCAGTCTACAGATCATCCCCTGAGAGAGAGGGACTAAGAGACACCGGTCAGTGTACAGATCTCCCAGAGGGACTGAGAGACACCGGTCAGTGTACAGATCTCCCTCAGAGAGAGAGGGACTGAGAGACACCGGTCAGTGTACAAATCTCCCCCTGAGAGAGAGGGACTGAGAGACAGTGTAGAGATATCCCCTGAGAGAAAGAAATTGAGGGACAGGGGTCAGTGTACAGATATCCCCTGCGAGAAAGCAATTGAGGGACAGGGGTCAGGGCAGACCTGGCTGTCTGAGACCTTCTGGGAAATAATTTTATTGAGTGTAACTCCAGCCAAAGCTTCATTTTTTTTGTGCAGCTGTATCAAGTTGAATGAATCTTCTCGGGTCAGCTCCCAAGGGGCAGGTTACAGGCTGGTCATTCAGGGGGTTTATACATAGAATAACAGATTCCCAGGAATGGGCTACAGGCTAGGATCTAATCCAGGGGTTCAGGTGGTTTAAATATAGAATAACAAATCCCCGGGAGTGGGTTACAGACTGGGATGTAATCCAGGTAGTTTATTTATAGAATAACAGATCCTTGGTGTGGGCTAAGGGCTGGGATGTAATCCAGGGGGTTTATATATAGAATAACAGATCCCTGGTGTGGGCTAAGGGCTGGGAACGAATCCGGGGGTTTATTTATAGAATAACAGATCCCTGGTGTGGGCTAATGGCTGGGATCGAATCCAGGGGCTTATTTATAGAATAACAGATCCCTGGTGTGGGCTAAGGGCTGGGATCTAATCCAGGGGGTTATTTATAGAATAACAGATCCCTGGTGTGGACTAAGGGCTGGGATCGAATCCAGGGGTTTATTTATAGAATAACAGATCCATGGTGTGGGCTAAGGGCTGGGATCAAATCCAGGAAGTTTATATATAGAATAACAGATCCCTGGTGTGGGCTAAGGGATGGGATCGAATCCAGGGGTTTATTTATAGAATAACAGATCCTTGGTGTGGGCTAAGGGCTGGGATCAAATCCAGGAAGTTTATATATAGAATAACAGATCCCTGGTGTGGGCTAAGGGATGGGATCGAATCCAGGGGTTTATTTATAGAATAACAGATCCCTGGCTAAGGGCTGGGATCGAATCCAGGGGGTTTATTTATAGAATAACAGATCCCTGGTGTGGGCTAAGGGATGGGATCGAATCCAGGGGTTTATTTATAGAGTAACAGATCCCTGGTGTGGGCTAATGGCTGGGATCTAATCCAGGGGGTTACTTATAGAATAACAGATCCATGGTGTGGGCTAATGGCTGGGATCAAATCCAGGAAGTTTATATATAGAATAACAGATCCCTGGTGTGGGCTAAGGGCTGGGATCAAATCCAGGAAGTTTATATATAGAATAACAGATCCCTGGTGTGGGCTAAGGGATGGGATCGAATCCAGGGGTTTATTTATAGAATAACAGATCCCTGGCTAAGGGCTGGGATCGAATCCAGGGGGTTTATTTATAGAATAACAGATCCCTGGTGTGGGCTAAGGGATGGGATCGAATCCAGGGTTTATTTATAGAGTAACAGATCCCTGGTGTGGGCTAATGGCTGGGATCTAATCCAGGGGGTTACTTATAGAATAACAGATCCATGGTGTGGGCTAATGGCTGGGATCTAATCTAGGGGTTTATTTATAGAATAACAGATCCCTGGTGTGGGCTAATGGCTGGGATCGAATCCAGGGGGTTATTTATAGAATAACAGATCCCTGGTGTGGGCTAAGGGATGGGATCGAATCCAGGGGTTTATTTATAGAGTAACAGATCCCTGGTGTGGGCTAATGGCTGGGATCTAATCCAGGGGGTTACTTATAGAATAACAGATCCATGGTGTGGGCTAATGGCTGGGATCTAATCTAGGGGTTTATTTATAGAATAACAGATCCCTGGTGTGGGCTAATGGCTGGGATCGAATCCAGGGGGTTATTTATAGAATAACAGATCCCTGGTGTGGGCTAAGGGCTGGGATCGAATCCAGGGGTTTATTTATAGAATAACAGATCCCTGGTGTGGACGAAGGGCTGGGATGTAATCCAGGGGTTTATTTATAGAATAACAGATCCCTGGTGTGGGCTAAGGGCTGGGATCTAATCCAGGGGGTTTATATATAGAATAACAGATCCCTGGTGTGGACTAAGGGCTGGGATCGAATCCAGGGGTTTATTTATAGAGTAACAGATCCCTGGCTAAGGGCTGGGATCGAATCCAGGGGGTTTATATATAGAATAACAGATCCCTGGTGTGGACTAAGGGCTGGGATCGAATCCAGGGGGTTTATATATAGAATAACCGATCCCTGGTGTGGACTAAGGGCTGGGATCGAATCCAGGGGGTTTATATATAGAATAACAGATCCCTGGTGTGGACTAAGGGCTGGGATCGAGTCTCAGAGTTGGGCCCTCACTGATGTTGGTGAGTTTGCTCTCTGACAGACACGAATGAGTGTGCGTCCCCTTACCGGCCGTGCCCGCTGGGGCGTAGCTGCTACAACACTATCGGCTCCTACTCCTGCCTCCGGATGCCCATCAGCTGCAGCGTCGGTTACCGGGCCAATGAGGACAACGCTCGCTGTGTGGGTGAGCCCCCACCGTCTGCCCTGACCCCCACCCCCCAACGGCCCGTGGGTGGGGTAGATCCCTCCCTCTGATGCTGGTCAGGCGGTCCTATCGATGCAATCGCATCCAACAGGAGGGGCGATGAGGGAGGAGGGGTGGCGAGGAGTGGAGTTGAAGGAGGAATGGAGGTGAGGAGGGAGTGGTGGTCACAGGGAGGGAGGGGCTGTGAGGAGAGTGGTCCATAAAGACCATAAGACATAGGAGCAGATTTAGGCCATTTGGCCCATCGAGCCTGCTCCGTCATTCAATCATGGCTGATCTTTCTCCCCTCCGCAGCCCCACTCCCCGGCCTTCTCCCCGTTACCTTTGATGCCGTGTCCGATCAAGAACCTGTCAAGCTCTGCCGTAAATACACCCAACGACCCAGCCTCCACGGCTGCCTGTGGTAACAAATTCATCACCCTCTGGCTAAAGAAATTTTCCTACGTCTCCATTTTAAATGGACACCCCTCTATCCTGAGGTGTGCCCTCTTGCCCTAGACTCCCCCCCACCCCCATGGGAAACATCCTTCCCACATCTACTGGTCACAGAGAGGGAGGGGCGGCAATGAGGGAGTGGTAATAGGGAGGGAGGGGTGATGAGGAGGGAATGGTGGCGAGGAGGGGCATTGAGGGATGAGGGGCAGAGAGAGGAGGGAGTGCTTTGGAAGGAGCGAGGGAGGGTCAGTGATAGGAGAGGGGCGTGAAGGAGGAGTGAAGTGGAGGGTGGGTAGGGGCAATGATGGGGGGGTGCTGTTGGCCCTGAGGCTTGAACTGGTGTCTAATGGAGACCTCACCCCTCCCCCACCCCCAACCCCGCTGTGCAGATGTGGACGAATGCCGGGACAACTCCCACCACTGCCACGCCGAACAGGTTTGCCGGAACGTTCCGGGCAGCTACAGGTGTGACTGCCGACCGGGGTACCGGGCCGACCCTGTCACCTGGGGCTGTGTGGGTAAGGATGCTGGTGTGGCTCCTCACTCCCTCTCTCTCCTCTCCCCTCTGTCTTACCCCTCCATCATCTTCTCCCCTCCCACCTGAAACCACCTCCCCCCCCCCCCCCCCCCCACTGCTCTGCTGTGTCTGACCCCGGGAGTGTGTGATGGGATGGTGTGGAGGGAGCTACACTCTGTGTCTGACCCTGGGAGTGTGTGTGATGGGATGGTGTGGAGGGAGCTACACTCTGTGTCTGACCCCGGGAGTGTGTGATGGGACGGTGTGGAGGGAGTGTCACTCTGTGTCTGACCCCGGGAGTGTGTGATGGGACGGTGTGGAGGGAGCTTCACTCTGTGTCTGACCCCGGGAGTGTGTGATGGGACAGTGTGGAGGGAGCTACACTCTGTGTCTGACCCCGGGAGTGTGTGATGGGACGGTGTGGAGGGAGTGTCACTCTGTGTCTGACCCCGGGAGTGTGTGATGGGACGGTGTGGAGGGAGATTCACTCTGTGTCTGACCCCGGGAGTGTGTGATGGGACGGTGTGGAGGGAGATTCACTCTGTGTCTGACCCTGGGAGTGTGTGATGGGACGGTGTGGAGGGAGATTCACTCTGTGTTCTGACTCTGCCTCTCGCTTACATTCCTGTTACAGATCTTCCCTTCGCCTCTCACTTGCCTGCCCCTTGGTGTGGGATTATGGGGAGGTTTGATCCGGGAAGTTTCAAACAGCTGCAGGGTTGGGTGGTTGGGGGTGGTGTGCAGAATGGGGATATGGAGCTGTGGAGGTCTCCATTCTGGTTAACATGATTGAGGGATCCTCTTGTGTATTGGTTAAACTCCTGCCTCTCTCTCTCTCTCTCTTGCTGTCTGTCCATCCATCTATCGATAAAGGGTCGAGGCCAGGTAGGTTATCTGTGTAGAATACAGACAGGAAGAACGTGTGTGAGGCCAGTGTTCTGTGCTCGGTGTCAGGTGTGGGAAATCTTGGAGACTCCCAGCCTCCCGGACGGCCACATCTGCACCAGGTGCTCCTTAGGGACCAGGTTAGGGAACTGGAGATGCAGCTCGATGACCTTCGACTGGTCAGGGGGAGTGAGGAGGTGATAGAGAGGAGCTATAGGGCCAGGACCTGGGGAGACAGATAAGTGGGTAACAGTCAGGAGAGAGAAGGGCAGGAGTCAGATACTAGAGAGCACCCCAGTGGCTGTCCCCTTTAACAGTAAGCACTCCTGTTTGAGTACGGTTTGGGGGGGGGGGGTTGACGGCCTACCTGGGGGAAGCGACAGTGGCCGTGCCTCTGGCACAGAGTCCGGCCCTGTGACTCAGAAGGGTTTGGAAAGGAAGAGGAAGGCAGCAGTGATAGGGGACTCTATAGTCAAGGGGGTCAGATAGGTGATTCTGTGGACACAGGAAAGAAATGCGGATGGTAGTTTTGCCTCCCAGGTGCCAAGGTCTGGGACATTTCTGGTTGTGTCCACGATATCTTGAAGTGGGAGGGAGAACAGCCAGAGGTCGTGGTACATACTGGTACCAATGACATAGGCAGGAAAAGGGAGGTGGTCCTGAAAATAGACTACAGGGAGTTAGGAAGGAAGTTGAGAAGCAGGACGTCAAAGGTAGTAATCTTGGGATTACTGCCTGTGCCACGTGACAGTGAGAATAGGAATAGAATGAGATGGAGGATAAATACGTGGCACAGTGATTGGAGCAGGGGGCAGGGATTCAGATTTTTGGATCATTGGGACCTCTTTTGGGGCAGGCATGACCTGTACAAAAAGGATGGGTTGCAATTGAATGCCAGGGGGATCAATATCCTGACAGGGAGGTTTGCTAAGGCTATTGGGGAGAGTTTAAACTAGAATTGCTGGGGGGTGGGAACCGAACTGAAGAGACTGGGACTTTTGATCAGAGATAGTGTCATGACTGCAGAAAAGGAGGAAGACATGGAGGGGTTGTTTATGGCGTTTCTGTGGGTGGACATTAGGAATAGGAAGGGATCAATAACTCCACTGGGTGTTTTTTTAGACTACCCAATGATAACAGGGACATCAAGGAGCAGATAGGGAGACAGATTCTGGAAAGGAGTAATAATAACAGGGTTGTTGTGGTGGGAGATTTTAATTTCCCAAATATCGATTGGCTTCTCCCTAGAGTGGGGGGTTTAGATGGGGTGGAGTTTGTTAGGTGTATTCAGGAAGGTTTCTTGACATAATATGTAGATAAGCCTACAAGAGAAGAGGCTGTACTTGATCTGGTATTGGGAAATGAACCTGGTCAGGTGTCAGGTCTCTCAGTGGGAGAGCATTTTGGAGATGGTGATCATAATTCTATCTCCTTTACCATAGCATTGGAGAGGGATAGGAACAGACAAGTTCGGGAAGCATTTGTAACACTTACCCAACAGGCTGGTATACGTCTAGGGGAAAAAGAGATCCAGCCACACACCAACCCACCTCCCGTACACGCAGGTGCTGTGAGAATCGCGTTTATGCCTCGCGCCCGCCAACAGTATCAAACCCACAACAAATACCGGTATGAAATACACTTTAAAGAGTTTACTAAAATTAAAAGAGTATTAGGCAATACTATATATATATATATACAAGAAAAAAACAAAAGGCGCCAACTTATCAAAGTTCAGTCAGTTTAGTGCACATCGGTGGAGCTCATCCAGTGAACCATTCGACTCCTCGGTGGTCGTCCTCCCGAAACTCCTACTTCGGACTTCCCGGTGGTCGTCCGAGCGCACGTCCTCCTTCCTCGGCGTCTTCCTCCGGACTCCCCTCACACCCCCAAGTTCCCAGCCTCACAAAACACAATAACATTCCCCATTGATTAACAAATGAATACAATTACCATATCAGCCATTCTAAAGCGAAACAACGGTGAGAGAACTTTTAACAGACAAAGAAACATTCCTACTCGTAACAAACCAAAGAAGCCCTTTTTAGTAACATACACAGGACATTGTACACATTTAATTGGAGTAAGTGGAATATGAGGCTATCAGGCAGGAACTTGGAAGCACAAATTGGAAACAAATGTTCACGGACAAACGTACAGAAGAAATGTGGCAAATATTCAGGGGATATTTGCGTGGGGTTCTGAGTAGGTACATTCCAATGAGCCATGGAAAGGATGGTAGGGTACAAGATCTGTGGTGTACAAAGGCTGTTGTAAATCTAGTCAAGAAGAGGAGCTTAGGAAAGGTTTAAAAAATTAGGTAATGATAGGAATCTAGAAGATTATAAGGCTAGCAGGAAAGAGCTTAAGAATGAAGTTAGGAGAGCCAGAAGGGGTCATGAGAAGATCTTGGTGGACAGGATTAAGGAAAACCCTGAGGCATTCTACAAGTATGTGAAGAGCAAGAGGATAAGACATGAGAGAATAGGACCAATCAAGTGCGACAGTGGAAAAGTGTGTATGGAACCGGAGGAGATAGCAGAGGTACTTAATGAATACTTTGTTTCAGGATTCACTACGGAAAAGGATTTTGATGATTGTAGGGATGACTTGCAGTGGACTGAAAAGCTTGAGCATGTAGGTATTAAGGAAGATGTGCTGGACCTTTAGAAAGCATCAAGTTGGATAAGTCACCAGGACTGGATGGGATGTACTCCAGGCTACTGTGGGAAGCGAGGAAGGAGATTGCTGAGCCTCTGGTGATGATCTTTGTATCATCAATGAGGATGGGAGAGGTTCCGGAGGATTGGAGGGTTGTGGATGTTGTTCCCTTATTCAAGAAAGGGAGTAGGGATAGTGGTTGGTAATTTGATGGAGAAGATCCTGAGAGGCAGGATTTATGAACATTTGGAGAAGCAAAATATGATTAGGAACAGTCAGCATGGCTTTGTCAAGGGCAGGTTGTGCCTTACAAGCCTGACTGAATTTTTTGAGGATGTGATTAAATATATTGATGAAGGTAGAGTAGTTGATGTAGTGTATATGGATTTTAGCAAGGCATTTGATAAGGTACCCCATGCAAGGCTTATTGAGAAAGTAAGGAGACATGGGATTCAAGGGGACATTGCTTTGTGGATCCAGAACTGGCTTGCCCACAGAAGGCAAAGAGTGGTTGTAGACGAGTCATATTCTGCGTGGAGGCCGGTGACAAATGGTGTGCCTCAGGGATCTGTCCTGGGGCCCCCTACTCTTTGTGATTTTTATATATGACCTGGTTGAGGAAGTAGAAAGGTGGGTTAATAAGTTTGTTGATGACACAAAGGTTGGGGTGTTGTGGATAGTGTGGAGGGCTGTCAGATGTTACAGCAGGACATTGATAGGATGCAGAACTGGGCTGAGAAGTGGCAGATGGAGTTTAACCCAGATAAGTGTGAAGTGGTTCATTTTGGTAGGTTAAATATAATGACAGAATACAGCATTAATGGTAAGACTCTTGGCAGTGTGGAGGATCAGAGGGATCTTGGGGTCCAAGTCCATAGAACACTCAAAGCAGCTGCGCAGGTTGACTCTGTGGTTAAGAAGGCGTACAACCTTCATTAATTGTAGGATTGAGTTTAAGAGGTAATGTTGCAGCTATATAGGACCCTGGTCAGACCCCACTTGGAGTACTGTTCTCAGTTCTGGTCACCTCACTTCAGGAAGGATGTGGAAACCACAGAAAGGGTGCAGAGGAGATTTACATGGATGTTGCCTGCATTGGGGAGCATGCCTTATGAGAATAGGTTGAGTGAACTTGGCCTTTTCTCCTTGGAGCGAAGGAGGATGAGAGGTGACTTGATAGAGGTGTATAAAATGATGAGAGGCATTGATCGTGTGGATAGTCAGAGGCTTTTCCCCAGGGCTGAAATGGCTAGCACGAGAGGGCATAGCTTTAAGGTGCTTGGAAGCAGGTACAGAGGAGATGTCAGGGGTAAGTTTTTTACGCAGAGAGTGGTGAGCGTGTGGAATGGGCTGCCGGCAGCGGTGGTGGAGGCGGAAACAATAGGGTCTTTTAAGAGACTCCTGGATAGGTACATGGAGCTTAGAAAAATAGAGGGCTGTGGGTAAAGCCTAGGTAGTTCTAGGGTAAGGACATGTTCGGCACAGCTTTGTGGGCCAAAGGGCCTGTATTGTGCTGTATGTTTTCCATGTTTCTGTCCCTCTCTCCATGTCTGTCTGTGTGTGTCTCTCTCACACATGTACTTGCTGCCTCTCACATTTTCTCTTTCTCTCTCATTCTGTCTCTCACACTTTCTCTCTGTCTCACTCCGTCGCTCCCCTCAGACATTAATGAGTGCCATCGGTACCAGGGCCGGATCTGTGCCCAGCTCTGCGTCAACACCCCGGGCTCCTATCAGTGCGGCTGCAACGTGGGATTCCGCTTGGCCCCAGACGGCCAGACCTGTGCAGGTAATTACCCCTCACTCGAGGGGCAGAGGCGGCGTTGGGGGTCAGAATCCCCTCTGACCCAAGAGGGAACACCCCGCCTCCCAACCTCGGCGCGCGCACTCACGTCTCCCTCTCTCGTTGGGGAGGGTATCTGTCCCCGCTCCCTCACCGAGAGAGAGGGAGCGCCTCATATTGGACCCTCAACGTCAATTCTGGATCCTCCACTCCTCAGCGCCCCAGTACGCTGAGGATGCTGCAGCATTCTGTGTGTGTTACTGAGTATAAATCTAATCATTACGTACTCATGGCCACACTCAATCATTTACTGTTCTTGCTTTTCTATTTTTATTTTACCACCTATCCTGTTCTTTACGCTGCATCAGATCTGGATTGACAAATCTTTCTTTCTGCTTTCGGCTTGTCACTGAAGGACACCGATAAATAATCTTGAATCTTCAATCTCTGAAGTGTTCCTGTCCATGTACACCTATATATAGGCACCATGTGCCTATAATTCACCCTCCCTTGGAAGTTTCATTGTTTTACAACTTTGAATCACACTGGATTTCATTTGGGGTTTTTTGAACACCGGTCAACAGAAAAATAAAGACTTTTTTGTGTCAGTGTTAAAAGCCTGCCTGTATCTTCCCCAGTAATATTCATTTAGCAGAATTAGCGCAGAGTAGGCCCACCCTGACCCTTCGAGCCCCACCACCCCAGAAACCCCAACCTAATCACGGGACAATTCCCAATGATCAGTCAGCCTACCTGGTACGTCTTTGGACCGGAGCGGCAGGAAAACCCGTGCCTTCCACGGGAGCACGTATGGAGAGTGGCGCCGGAGCTGGACACCGGAATAGCGTCTCGCGAAACGTTATGTTCCTTCAGACTCCTGTCTCTCCATGAACACCCCTCTGCCCCCCCCCCCCCCCCACCCCGGTGTGCAGGGTCACCCTTCTCCCTGTGAACTCCCCTCCGTCTCTCTCCCGCTCTTGCTAGTCATTTCGCCCTTTGCCTTACCCTATCGGTGCCTCCCCCATGCTCGCGGCCCCTGATGATTTGACCGGGGCGTGGAACGGGTTTGAGGGTGTTGAGGTGGCCGGGGGAGGGGGTGTGGGTGTGGTTTGCGAGGTGTCCCGGTCTAATCCACCTCTCCACCCTCTGCTAACCCCCCCACCCCCACACCTCTGTGCAGACGTGGACGAGTGCCAGAACAGCCCCTGCAGCCACGACTGCCTCAACGTGCTGGGATCCTTTGAGTGCCGATGCCAGAGGGGATTCACCCTCAGCCCCACCGACAGGACGGCCTGCCTGGGTGAGTGTCGGCAGAGGTGGGGTGGGGGTGGCTCGGCTTGACCGTTCACTCCACTGGCTGTGGGATGGAGGTGATTCCCCACTGCACCCTCTGGGTTAAAAAAAAAAGTTCTCCCCCCCCCCCCCCCAGTTTCCCATTACACCTCGCACCTTAAACTATGCCTTCTGGTTCTTGATTTCCTCAGCCCTGGGGGAGAAAGACGTCCCAGAGACAGGCGGGGCGGGTGGGTAAATCGGGCCCCCACACCCCCAAATGTGTGGATGAGGGGTAGTAGGGTCTGGGGAGAGTTGATGGGAAGGTGGCTGCTGATGAAATGTGTTCAATGCAAATGGGATTTTGAGGGCCAGTTACTGCACTGTAGGTTCCTCAGCTTCTGAACGGGGGGAGGAGGGTTTCTGACTTTCAGAACCAGATACATATCACCAGAATCCCCTTTCATTCTTGCAGCCATTGTCCTCTCTCTGTTGTCCCCACAACTCAATACCCTGATCTCCTTGGAAAACTACCTCCCCCACCACTTAAATAATGAAAGCATTAATAATAGGAGCAGAATTAGGCCATTCAGCCCATCGAGCCTGCTCCACCATTTATGGCCGATATATTTTCCCTCTCAACCCCATTCTCCTGCCTTCTCCTCATAACCTTTGAACCCCTCAATCATAAAGAGCCCATCAAGCTCTGCTTTAAATCTACCTGATGTCTTGGCCTCCACAGCTGTCTGTGGCAATGAATTCCACAGATTCACCACCCTCTGGTTAAATAAATTCCTCTTCTCTGTTCTAAAGGAATGTCCTTCTATTCTGAGGCTGTGTCCTAGAAAACTTTATCTCTATGTCCACTCTATCTCGATCTTTCAATGTTCTTCTAAATTCCAGTGAGTCCAGGCCCAGAGCCAGTAAAGATTTCTCATACATTAACTCTTTCATTCCCATGAATTCTCATAAATCAGAATTCTCCTAAATCTCATCTGGACCCTCTCCAATGCCAGCACATCCTCATAGAAAGGGCCCAAAGCTGCTCGTGGTACTCCAAGCATGGAGCGACTAATGCTTACAAAGGATTAGGACATAAAACAGAGACATTTATGGCACATTACAGGCCCTTCGGCCCACAATATACAGGCCCTGTGGCACAGGGGGGAAGGAAAAGGAGTGGGAGAGCTATAGTGATAGGGGATTCGATTGTAAGGGGAATAGATAGGCGTTCCTGCGGCCACAAACGAGACTCCTGGATGGTATGTTGCCTCCCTGGTACAAGGGTCAAGGATGTCTCTGAGCGGCTGCAGGACATTCTGGAATGGGAGTGTGAACAGCCAGTGGTCGTGGTGCACATAGGTACCAACGATATAGGTAAAAAACAGGATGAGGTCCCACAAGGTGAATTTAGGAAGTTAGGAGATAAGCTAAAAAGTAGGACCACAAAGGTAATAATCTCTGGATTACTACCAGTGCCACGTGCTAGTCAGAGTAGAAATAGGAGGATATTTCAGATGAATATGTGGCTTGAAAAATGGTGCAAGGGGGAGGGATTCAAATTTCTGGGGCATTGGAACCAGTTCTGGGGGAGGTGGGAACGGTATAAACAGGACGGTCTGCACCTGGGCTGGACTGGAACCAATGTCCTAGGGGGAGCGTTTGCTACTGCTGTTCAGGAGGCTTTAAACTAATGTGGTAGGGGGATGGGAACAAGTGCAGAGAGACAGAGGGGTGTAAAATGAGGGTAGAAGCAAAAAGTAATAAGGTGAAAAGTAAAAGTGGCAGGCAGGCAAATCCAGGGCTCTTTTCAACATAATTGTATAAGGGCTAAGAGAGTTGTAAAAACAAGCCTGAAGGCTTTGTGTGTCAATGCGAGGAGCATTCGTAACAAGGTGGATGAATTGAATGTGCAGATAGTTATTAATGAATATAATATAGTTGGGATCGCAGAGACATGGCTCCAGGGTGACCAAGGACGGGAGCTCAACATCCAAGGATATTCAATATTCAGGAGGGATAGACAGGAAAGAAAAGGAGGTAGGGTAGCATTGCTGGTTAGAGAGGAGATTAACGCAATAGAAAGGAAGGACATTAGCCTGGAGGATGTGGAATCGATATGGGTAGAGCTGCATAACACTAAGGGGCAGAAAACGCTGGTGGGAGTTGTGTACAGGCCACCTAACAGTAGTAGTGAAGTTGGGGATGGCATTAAACAGGAAATTAGAAATTCATGCAATAAAGAAACAGTAGTTATAATGGGTGACTTCAATCTACGTATAGATTGGGTGAACCAAATTGGTAAGGGTGCTGAGGAACAGGATTTTTGGAATGTATGCGGGATGGTTTTCTGAACCAACATGTCGAGGAACCAACTAGAGAGCAGGCCATTCTAGATTGGGTATTGAGCAATGAGGAAGGGTTAGTTAGCAATCTTGTAATGCGAAGCCCCTTGGGGGTAAGAGTGACCATAATATGGTGGAATTCTTCATTAAGACGGAGAGTGACATAGTTAATTCAGAAACAAAGGTTCTGAACTTAAAGAAGGGTAACTTTGAAGGTATGAGACGTGAATTAGCTAAGATAGACTGGCAAATGATACTTAAAGGGTTGATGGTGGATATGCAATAGCAAGCATTTAAAGATCACATGGATGAACTACAACAATTGTTCATTCCAGTTTGGTAAAAGAATAAACCAGGGAAGGTAGTGCACCCGTGGCTGACAAGGGAAATTAGGGATAGTATCAATTCCAAAGAAGAAACATATAAATTAGCAAAAAAAAGTGGCACACCTGAGGACTGGGAGAAATTCAGAGACCAGCAGAGGAGGACAAAGGGCTTAATTAGGAAAGGGAAAAAAAGATTATGAGAGAAAGCTGGCAGGGAACATAAAAACTGACTAAAAGCTTTTATAGATATGTGAAAAGAAAAAGATTGGTCAAGACAAATGTAGGTCCTTTACAGTCAGGAACAGGTGAGTTGATCATAGGGAACAAGGACATGGCAGACCAATTGAATAACTACTTTTGTTCTGTCTTCCCTAAGGAGGACATAAATAATCTTCTGGAAATAGTAGGGGACCGAGGGTCTAGTGAGATGGAGGAACTGAGGGAAATACATGTTAGTAGGGAAGTGGTGTTAGGTAAATTGAAGGGATTAAAGGCAGATAAATCCCCAGGGCCAGATGGTCTGCATCCCAAAGTGCTTAAGGAAGTAGCCAAAGAAATAGTGGATGCATTAGTGATAATTTTTCAAAACTCCTTAGATTCTGGATTAGTTCCTGAGGATTGGAGGGTGACTAATGTAACCCCACTTTTTAAAAAAGGAGGGAGAGAAAAACCGGGGAATTATAGACTGGTGAGTCTGACATCAGTAGTGGGAAAACTGCTAGAGTCGGTTATCAAAGATGTGATAACAGCACATTTGGAAAGAGATGAAATCATTGGACAAAGTCAGCATGGATTTGTGAAAGGAAAATCATGTCTGACGAATCTTATAGAATTTTTTGAAGATGTAACTAATAGAGTGGATGGGGAGAGCCAGTGGATGTGGTATATTTGGATTTTCAAAAGGCTTTTGACAAGGTCCCACACAGGAGGTTAGTGTGCAAACTTAAAGCACACAGTATTGGGAGTATGGTATTGATGTGGATAGAGAATTGGTTGGCAGACAGGAAGCAAAGAGTGGGAGTAAACGGGACCTTTTCAGAATGGCAGGCAGTGACTAGTGGGGTACCGCAAGGCTCAGTGCTGGGACCCCAGTTGTTTACAATATATATTAATGATTTAGACGAGGGAATTAAGTGCAGCATCTCCAAGTTTGTGGATGACATGAAGCTGGGCGGTGGTGTTAGCTGTGAGGAGGATGCTAAGAGGATGCAGGGTGACTTGGATAGGTTAGGTGAGTGGGCAAATTCATGGCAGATGCAATTTAATGTGGATAAATGTGAGGTTATCCACTTTGGTTGCAAGAACAGGAAAACAGATTATTATCTGAACGGTGGCCAATTTGGAAAAGGGGAGGTGCAGCGAGACCTGGGTGTCATTGTACACCAGTCATTGAAGGTGGGCATGCAGGTACAGCAGGCGGTGAAAAAGGCAAATGGTATGTTGGCATTCATAGCAAAAGGATTTGAGTACAGGAGCAGGGAGATTCTACTGCAGTTGTACAAGGCCTTGGTGAGACCGCACCTAGAGTATTGTGTGTAGTTTTGGTCCCCTAATCTGAGGAAAGACATTCTTGCCATAGAAGGAGTACAAAGAAGGTTCACCAGATTGATTCCTGGGATGGCAGGACTTTCATATGAAGAAAGATTGGATCGACTAGGCTTATACTCACTGGAATTTAGAAGATTGAGGGGGGGATCTTATTGAAACGTATAAAATTCTAAAGGGATTGGACAGGCTAGATGCAGGAAGATTGTTTCCGATGTTGGGGAAGTCCAGAACGAGGGGTCACAGTTTAAGGATAAAGGGGAAGCCTTTTAGGACCGAGATTAGGAAAAACTTCTTCACACAGAGAGTAATAAATCTGTGGAATTCTCTGCCACAGGAAACAGTTGAGGCCGGTTCATTGGCTATATTTAAGAGGAAGTTAGATATGGATCTTGTGGCTAAAGGGATCAGGGGGTATGGAGAGAAAGCAGGTACAGGGTTCTGAGTTGGATGATCAGCCATGATCATACTGAATGGCGGTGCAGTCTCGAAGGGCCGAATGGCCTACTCCTGCACCTATTTTCTATGTTTCTAATATTGTGCCAACCATGTAACCTACTTAAGAGACTGTCTAGAATTTACCTAGCCCTCTTTTTCTAAGCTCCATGTGCCTTGAGCAAGGCACTTAACCACACATTGCTCTGTGAACACACCGGTGCCAAGCTGAATCGGCCCTTGCCCTTCCCTTGGACAACATCGGTGGCGTGGAGAGGGGAGACGTAGCATGGGCAACTGCCAGTCTGCCATACAACCCTGCCCAGGCCTGCGCCCTGGAAACTTTCCAAGGTGCAAATCCATGGTCTCCTGAGACTAACAGATGCCTGTCTAAGAGGCTCTTAAAAGACCCTATTGTATCCACTTCCACCAGCGCCACTGGCAGCGCATTCCACACACCCACCACTCTGTGTGTGAGAAACCTACCCCTGACCTCCCCTCGGTACCTATTTCCAAGCACCTTAAAACTATGCCCCCTCGTGTTAGCCATTTTCAGCCCTGGGAAAAAGCCTCTGGCCATCCACACAATCAATGTCCCTCATCATCTTATACACCTCCAATCGGTTACCTCACATCCTCCATCACTCCAAGGAGAAAAGGCCAAGGACACTCACCCTATTCCCATAAGGTACCCTCCAATCCTGAGCCCACCAATACATCCTTGCTTTTATATTCTAGTCCTCTTGAAATAAATGCCAACACAAGTTAACCTTTAGGAAATCCTGCACGAGGGATCCCACTGTCACATCAGCCCTCTGACACCTTCCCTCTCACCCTCGCCTGTAACCTGGGGAATTTTGGAGAATTTATCTCGAAAGATCTTACACCGTCAGGCATAGAAGCAGAATTAGGCCATTTGGCCCATCGAGTCTGTGGAGGTGGCTCCCCCACTATGGGAAACATCCTCACCACATCCACTCTTATCCACACTCAATAGGTTACCTTGTCAACATCGGGGAAAAGGGAGCAAGATTCCAATGGAAGGGCTTTCAATGAGACTCTGTGGACTGTTTGCTTTCAAGTTGAGAGCTGTCCCCAAGACAGGCCAGTGGGATGAGGGCAAATTGAATCTAATCCCCAACCACTTGACATGTGACCCCCCCACCCCACAAAGCTTGACTGCAAAGATAGGAGACAAAAGACAGGCTGTTACAGATCCAGGCGTTGTCAGTATAGGAGCTGGAGGAACACTGGAGGATGCGACAGGAGGGGTACAGGGGGTTGGAGAGTCTGGGAGATGTCAGGCGGTGGATAGGAGCCCGTGGGACTTAGAGGTAGGGGTGTTGAGGTTGGAGGGATTAAGGGCCAAAGGGGTGACAGTGAGGGAAGGGTTCAGGTGCTGCTGATGGGCGGCGGGATATAGAGACTGGGAGGGAATCAGACATTCTGGATATTGTAAGAGACCAAAAATAAGAAGGGGTTGAAGGACCAGAGAGGGCTTTGGAGGGGCCACCATGAGTTATAAAGGAAGGAGAGGGAGCCCGGGCTCTGAATGGTGGGGGAGGAGATGGAGGGAGGAGGAGGTGCAAAGACTGGATAAGGTTACAGTGCAGGAGATGGAGACAGGGAAGGGAGGCAGGGGCAAGAGGGGGATGTGGAGGGATGAGGGGGCCAGAGTGAGTTAGTGTGCAAAGCAAGGAGAGCAGTGGAGACAGGGAGGGGTTGCAGGGTCCAGATCGGGTTATAGATGCAGTGAGATATGTTGGGGGTTGTGGAGATGGAGATTAGAGGAGAGTGGAGGGGAGGGGTTACAAAAGTGGGAGATGGGGACAGGTATAGGGTTACAGAGGTGCAGAGGGAGACAGGAAGGGTCTAGGGGTTCCATTTAGGGAGGAAGGGAGGAGTGTAGGTGCAGATGGGGAGGGGTGCATGGGGTTACAGAGGTGAGAAGGGAGATGGAATTAAGGAGGGAGACAGATGGGGAAGGGTCTAGGAGTTTACATTTAGGGAGGCTGGAGTGTAGGGAGTTCAGGAGGGAGATGGAGACTGTAAGCGGTGTAGGGGGTTACAGAATTATGGGGGACAGAGACGGGGGAGGGTGTTACAGAGGTAGGGAGGATAGATGAGAGGTTACGGTTAGGGAGGGGTGTAGCAGGTTACTGAGTAAAGGGGGACAGGAAGACCGATCCAGAAGTTTATGGTTAGGGAGGGAGATGGGTAAAGGGGGTTGTAGGGGTTGGTAGAGCTGGTTACCAAAAGGACATTTGCTGCAAGGACTCCAGCAGGACCTGGATACCAGACACTCCCGATTTAGGCTACGTTCGTTACATATCAGTAATGGCTCTCATGCCTGGATGAGCTGTGGTTTATGGTGGGCAGGGATGGGGGTGTTGCGTGCATCGGAACAGCAGAGTTGGTTCTGGGCGGGTTCTGTGGCCACCTGGGGCTCAGGGTGTACTGGTGTGGCAGTGGGTAATCCTTGTCTATTGTTTTCTGACAGACATTGACGAGTGCTTACTGTCCTCCCCATCTCTCTGTGCCTATCAGTGCATTAATACACCGGGCTCCTTCACATGTAGATGTCCTGATGAGGGCTATGTACTCTCACCCAACGGAAGGAATTGCAAAGGTACTGTTAGATTCTGTAAACTGTCTGCTGTTTAATTAGATTCTGTAGACTGTTCGACATTTAATTAGTTTCTGTAGACCAATTGCTGTTGAATTAGATGTTGTAGACCATTGAATTAGATTCTATAGACTATTACAGTGGATTACTTAAACACATGTATTGCCACTGCCTGTGAGAAGTTAGTCGTTCTCCCTTATTCCGCATTGTTTCCTCCAGGGGCTTGTTTCCTCCAAATGACAGATGGTTAGGTTTAGAGAGCTGTGGGCATGCTTGGTGCGTGGCAAATCCTCAGACTGTGTTGGCCGTTGATGCATCACTGCATGTTTTGATATATATGTGGCAAATAAAGTTAATCTTTAAATCTCTCCCTTCTCGTCTTGTATAGTGCTCTGTTGTTTTGGACTCCCCAACTCTGAGGAGAAGACAATGACGATCCATACCCCTCTTCGTGATTTTGTAAACTTCTCTGAGGTCACCCCCTCTCCACATTCTCCTGTGCTCCAAGCAATAAAGACCCAGTATAACCAACCTCTCCCTAAATAACACAGGCTCTCCAGTGCAGGCAGCATCCTTGTAAATCTCTCCTGCACCCTCTCCGGCTAGACGATATCTTTCCTGTAAGGCTGTGTAATTCTTTCTGTTTTCCTCACCAGACCTCGACGAATGTAAACTTGGGACACACAACTGCTCAGCTGACGAGAGCTGCTTCAATATTCAGGGCACATTTAAGTGCCTCTCCTTTGAGTGCCCTGCCAACTACAGGAGAGTGGGACAGACGTAAGTAATCTTGTCCACGCAGTGTGGTAAATCGTAGAACAGTAGAGCACATATGGGAACTTCCTCATGATGTGCCAATTATATTAACCAACTCAATTATGATCAGTCTGCCCTGACAACTTTGAGGGATCTATGGACATGAACCCCACGCTCCCTCTGTCCCTCTACACTGCCAAGACTCCTGAATTCTGCCTTTGTTCGATTTTCTGAAGTGAATCGCTTCACGCTTCTCCGGTTTGAACTCCACCTGCCACTTCTCAGCCCAGTTCTGAACCCAGTCAATGTGCTGAAACCTACGGTGACCTTCGACACTGTCCACAGCTCCTCCAGCCTTCGTGTCATCTGCAAACTTCCTAACCCACTTGTCCACCAGTCATTTATAAAAATCACAATGATCACGAGTCCCTGAACAGAGCTCAGAGGAAAAAACACGGGTCACCGACTTCCCTCTAAAACCACCCCCTTCCAACCGCGGACAAGCCAGTTCCGAATCCACAAGGACAAACTCCCCTGGATACCAGGCCTCATGACTTCCTGGACGAGCCCTCCATGGGGAATCCTTGTTAAACCCTTTTTCTGAAATCCATACACGCCATCTCCACCACTCTACCATCATCAATTTGTTTAGTCATTTCCTCGACAAAGTTAGTCAGGCACCTGCCTCCCACAAAGCCAGTAAGTCCTTAATGCTTCTCCAAATGCTCGGAAACCCTGTCTCTAAGAATCCTCTTGTTTGCCACCGACATGAAGCTCACTGGTCTGCAATTCCTATGTTCATCCCTGTTACCTTTCTTCCCATCAATCTTCCAGTCATCTGATACTATTCTGTGCACAGGGAGGATACAAAGATCAAAGTTTCAAAGCTGTAGCAATCTCTTCCCTCATTTCCCACGGAGGTCCGAGACTTAACTATCCTAATGGTCTGTTTAAACAAGAGTCTGGACACGGTTAAGGACACCGTGTAGATTTTCTCTTCAAGTAGATTCTGTAGACTGTTTCCTGCAAGTCACATGGTTACAACTCCATGTCATTGGCTAATCCCGTTTCTCTGTGTCACCAGCCGGTGTGAACGCATGTCGTGCCAGGATTACGTGGAGTGCCAGATGGTCCCACGGACAATCACCTACTACCAATTGAGCCTTCCCACCAACGTCCGGGTGCCGGCCGACGTCTTCCGCATGAGCCCCACACCGGTGCGCGCCGGCGACAACATCCTGCTGTCCATCACCGGGGGGAACGAGGCCATGTTCTTCGGCACCCGCCGCCTCAACCCCTACATGGGCTACGTCTACCTGCGGCTCCCGCCACGTCAGCCCCAAGACTTCCTGCTGGACGTCGAGATGACGCTAATCCGCCAGGCAGCGGCCACCAAGTTCCTCGCCAGAATCTACATCTTCATCACGGCCCCCCTGCTCTGAGTCCACGTGCTCCTGCTTCCCTACTGCTCAATGTAACTGTACCACCACCCCACCTCCCCTGCGACCCACCCTCAGAAGGCCCCAGAGATCAGCTGCTTGATGTGGCTGTTGATCTGCACAAGAGCCCACAGTTATTCACTCAGACCCCAAAAGTGTGTGATGGGATGGTGTGGGGTGAGTTTCACTCTGTGTCTGACCCTGGGAGTGTGTGATGGGACGGTGTGGGGTGAGTTTCACTCTGTGTCTGACCCCGGGAGTGTGTGATGGGATGGTGTGGGGTGAGTTTCACTCTGTGTCTGACCCTGGGAGTGTGTGATGGGACAGTGTGGAGGGAGCTTCACTCTGTGTCTGACCCCGGGAGTGTGTGATGGGACGATGTGGAGGGAGCTTCACCCTGTGTCTGACCCCGGGAGTGTGTGATGGGACGGTGTGGAGGGAGCTTCACTCTGTGTCTGACCCCGGGAGTGTGTGATGGGACGGTGTGGAGGGAGTTTCACTCTGTGTCTGACCCTGGGAGTGTGTAATGGGACGGTGTGGAAGGAGATTCACCCTGTGTCCTACCCCTCCCCGGACTGTATGCTGGGTCGGTGTCTGCCCCTCTGTTTTCAGACTGCTTGGTTGGGACAGCTTTGCACAGAGACCTTACCTCAGGGAATACTACACGCAGCACTAAAATAACAACACGGAGTTGGTAAACTGCAATTAAAGATGATTTTATTCGAACTTCACAGCCTTGCTTTAAAGCCTCCCTCATCCTGCCCTCCCCGGGCGTGGATGCTGTAAGGGACACGTACTCACAAACCCCCGCAGGCTTTTCCCCTTTGTTGCGGACCTGGCCTTTGTGCCGGCGCGCTGGCTATTTGTGAGCCGGTTCGAGTGCGCTAGGAAGTGGGTCGCCACAATACCATACATTATGATTAGAGTTAAACCTAACCCCTCACCAACCACACAGCCAGGGATCTAAACAGTTCAGGAAAACCCTCATGACATGAAGCAACTAAAATTATTCACCTGAAATGCAATTCCTTTGAGTTAGACCAGTGGAATTTTCCATGGGGTTTAATTACAGTGTACTTAAGTAGGCCATTTGGCCCACAATTTATACATCCCCAAGTCTAAGTGTACTAATCCCATGTGCCTGCATTACTTTCGTCCCCCTTTCTGGCCTCACTCCACATGCCCACTTGATGGTACGTGTACAGGATGAGACCCCAGCATCTCTGTGCCGGCCTTGATGCCAAATGAAGCAAAAATCCCTTCTGCCTGCACCTGATCCACATCGATACGTTCAAACACCACTATTGCATCTGCAGCCCAACCCCCCTCCTGTGTGAAGTACCTGCACCTTTCCTTTGAGGTTAACCCCGCTCACCTTAAATACATACCCTCTGATATGAGGTATTTTGCCTCTACCTCTCAACTTATATATCTCTGTTAGTCTCTGATGCTCCTGAGAAAACTAGTTTATCTAACCTCTCCTGATGAAGAGTTTAGGCCAAAATGTTGACTATTCCACTCCACAGATGCTGCCTGACCTGCTGAGTTCCTCCATAATTACATGTGTATTACTCTCCTTATACAGTATTGTGCAAAACTGTGAAGCATATATATCTAGCTAAGGCTTCTGCACAGTACTGTAGTAATTTTGTGTATTGCTGCCACAAAAAAGGACAAATTTCATGACATATGTGAGTGATGATAAACCTGATTCTGATATGGGTCTCTATTGTGGACTGAGAGTGGGAAGGGGGCTGGGAGAAGGGAATCATGGTTCGGAAAAACAGAAGGGAGTGGGGAGGTAGTGGGAAGCACCGGAGAGACATTCTGTAATGATCAATAAACCGTTTGTTTGGAATCAAATGACCTTGCCTGGTGTCTCAGGGCTGTCTGTACCCACACCACCCCCAACCCCAGATCTCCTCTGCCACCTGTCCCACACCCAGCTCTACACAGTACCATGTGGCTCAAATACCATCTATAAATTTGCTGATGATACAAACATTGTTGGTAGAATCTCAGATGGTGATGAAAGGGCATATAGGAGCGAGATATACCATCTAGCTGAGTGGTGTCGCAGTAACAACCTGGCACTCAGTAAGACCCAAGAGCTGATTGTGGACTTCAGGAAGGGTAAGATGAAGAACCCAATCCTCATGGAGGGATCAGAAGTGGAAAGAGTGAACAGCTTCAAGTTCCTGGATGTCAAGATCTCTGAGATCTAATCTGGTCCCAACATATTGATCCAGCTATAAAGAATGCTGTCTTTCATTGGAAGTTTGAAGAGATTTGGGTTGTCACCTAAAATGCTTGAAAACTTCTACGCATGTACCACGGAGAGCATTTTGACCGGCTCATCACAGTCTGGTATTGGGGGAGGGGGGTTTGGCTTCTGCACACGACCAAAAGAAGCTCCAGAAAGTTGTAAAATTAGTCAGCTCCATCATAGGTGCCAGCCTCTGTAGTATACAAGACATCTTCAAGGAGCGGTGCCTCAGAAAGACGATGTCCTTCATTAAGGACCCACATCACCCAGAGCATGGCTTCTTCTCATTGTTACGATTGGGAAGAAGGTACAGAAGCCTGCAGGCACACACTCAGTGATTCAGGAACAGCTTCTTCCCCTCTGCCATCTGACTTCTGAATGGACATTGAACCCATGAACACAACCTCACTACTGTTTTATTTGTACTACTTATTGTAACTAATTAATAGATAAATATACTTCACTGTCTTTCACTCAGTATTTATCATGCATTTAATTGTAGAGCTGCCATAATGTTAACAAATTTCACGACATATGCTGGTGATATTAAATCTGATTCTGATTCATGTGCCCGAGCCATTGGCACAGTACTGTAGCTGATGCTCTCTAATCCAGGCAGCGTTCTTGTGAATCTCTTTTGTACCCTCTGCAAGCCGCCCCCCCCACCACATTCCTCCCGTACGCACTGGAGTGACCAGAACTGTAGACAACACTCTAAGTGCACCGTTCTATCCAACTGCAACTTGACCATGACTCAACATCCCCACCGATGAAGTCAAGCATTCCATATGGTTTCATTTGCACTGGGAGCTGTGTACCTGCCCCCCAAAATCCCTTGGTACATCAGTGCTCCCCAGAGTCCTGCCATTTTCTGTGGCTCCCATTTGTCCCGTTCTGCTCTCCCTCTCCACTCGGTCAAGGTACTGAGAGGGATTCTGCTTCCACCTTCAGACACACAAACCTCACTTGCTCAGCCTCTTGTTCCTGACCCCCACCCTCTCCCCTCACCAGCGTCCCGAACTTGACCGCCATTAGGATGTGGTCCTTGTGCATCACAGAGGAACCCATTAAGGTTTCAGGAGGAACACTGAACATCACAGTACGGTACAGGCCCTTTGCGCTACCTGCTGCCCTGCGTACCCTTCCTGAGGCCACTTGGCCCTTCCTCCTTGTGCTCCCTCACTACTGATGGTATACCCCATCTTCCCTCTTCAAGAAGCCTTTCATGTCTTTTATCAGAGTGGAGGAATAGAGGGATCTTAGGATCCATTTCCACAGATCCCTTAAAGTTGCAATGCAAATTGAAAGGCTGGTTAAGAAGATTTGTTGGCCGCTGTTAGTCAGGGATTGAGTTCAAGAGCTTTGAGGTAATGTAAAACCCTGGTTAGACCACACTCAGGGAGAATTGTGTTCAGATCTGGTCACCTCGTTAAAGGAAGGATGTGGAAGCTTTCGGGAGGGTTCAGAGATCTATCAGGGTTTTGGCTTGAAACATCAACTGTACTCTTTTCCATGGATGCTGTCTGGCCTGCCGAGTTCCTCCAGCAATTTGTGTGTGTTGCTCGGATTTCCAGCATCTGCAGATTTTCTCGTTTGTGGTTATGTCGGAGGGAAGGGGAGATGGATCTTAAGAGGTCAGCACAACATTGTAGGCTTAAAAACCTGTACTGTTCTGTTGCTCCTGAAAGCCCGATGGGTTCCCTCCCTCTCAAGAGGCCAGGACCTTACCTCTCCCTCATCCCTTCCCAGGAGACACCCATGGTGAACAAAGAACAATACAGCACAGTACAGGCATTCGGCCCACAATGTTGTGCCGACCCTTAAACCCTCCCCCCCATATAAAAAGAACAAAGGGTCCTGGTTCTGGACTTACCCGGTGGGGTTCTCCAGAGCAGACCCCGATCGATTTAACCCTCCACACACCCTAGAGGAGGCTGCATCCTCTCGGTGTGCCTCAACAGATACTGCAGCTCAGGCCATTCGGCCCGTTGCTCTGGTGCAGTTATTGGCAGGAAAGCCACACAGTCTGACCCTGGTTTCCCACGCTGGATCTACAGTCTCTGCTGTTTGAATGTTGAAATGTCTCTTCCATCCTTTCAGTCCGGTCCAGACCTCAATGGTATGGAGTCAGAGAGTTGTATATCATGACAACAGGCCCTTTGGCCCAACTTGGCCATGCTAACCCATGTTGCCTATCTGAGATAGCCCTATTTACCTCTGTGTATCCTGTAGCCCTCTAAAGCTTTGCTTTCCACGTCTTTCAAACCCTCTCGCAGTCATCCTCTGTATAAGATGATAAGAAGCAAGTTCAATCGTCAGCCAGAGACTTTCTTCCAGGGACCATGATTGGAGGGAAGTGTAGGAGAGATGTGAGAGGTAGGCTTTTTCTAAAAACAGAGAGTGGTGGATGTGTGGAACACCCTGCCAGGGTGGTGGTAGAGGCAGATGAGACCATAAGATGTAGGAGCAGAATTAGGACATTCAGCCCATCGAAACTGCCCTGCTATTCCATCATGGCTGATCCCAGATCCCACTCAATCCCATACATCTGCCTTCTCGTTATATTCTTTGATGCCCTGACCGATCAGAAAACGATCAATTTCCATCTTACGGACATCTAAAAGACTTAGAAAAGCATGGTTTAAAAAATTGCAGAGCTATGTAGGAGGGCAAGGTTAAACTGACCTTAGGGAAAGGTTAAAAGGTCGACCTTTTACCGAAGGGTGTAAAAAAGGTTGCCCTTCATTTTATAACCCCTCCCACATTTCGTCCTTGAAACCCCCATCACTCCTCTGTAACGCTAACCGTCCCTCCTTCTGGGAACACTACCGACTGCTTCTGTGTTAATTTAATGTTTGAGAGACTGTTCTGTCGAATGCTATTTGCTTCCATTTACAAGTCAAAATTTTACTGCTCTGCACTCGAGTTATTTTAATCCTCACAGCTTGTCAAAACGGGGGGGGGGGGGGGGGGTGGAGATTCCATTATTGAAATGAGTGGAAGTGGACAGGATGTTTCCTATCGTGGGGGAAATCTAGGACCAGAGGGCACTGTCTCAGAATAGAGTGGCAACCCTTTAGAACAGAGACGAGGAGGAATTTGTGGCCACAGGCGGCCGTGGAGGACAAGTATACTTAAAGCGTAGTTTGATAGATTCTGGGTGTGAAAGGTCATGGGGAGAAGGCAGGAAAATGGGGTTGAGAGGGGTAATAAATCAGTCATGTTGAAATGGTGGAGCAGGCTCACTGGGTTGAATGGTCAAATTCTGTTCCTATGTCATATGTGCACAGAGATGGGACCTGTGCCAACTGCAAGACTCAGGACCAACTCCCCTCCTCCCCTTGATGTAAATGAACAGGACAAAAGCAATTCCGGAACTCAGCTGGAGTAGTGGGATACCAGGGAGCTAACAGCTAGCAAAGTGGGATCTGAGGATACAGCCAAATCACAGAGAAAATTTACAAGTATGTTGAGGATCTAAGTGATAGGGAAAGGCTGAACGGGCTTGGTCTTCATCCCCTGGAGAGCAGGAGACTGAGGTACAGTCCTGGCACATATACAGTATAAAGCTAGGGTGCTTAAGACTTTTTAACAGCACTGTACTGCTGCCGGAAAGATAAAATCATGACACATGTGAGTGATGCCGATCACTAACAAGAGAAAATCTGCAGATGCTGGAAATCCAAGCAACACACGCAGAACGCTGGAGTAACTCAGCAGGTATGGAAATACCGCCTGGCCTGCTGAGCTCTTCCAGCAGTTTGTGTGTGTGTGGGTGAAAGACACACAGGGCTGGAGAAGGAAGAACCTGATAGGTGGGGATAGGTGGCCACGGAAGAAAGAAGAGGGGGAGAAGCATCAGAACGAAGCGATGGGTGGGCAAGGAAATAAGGTGAGAGGGGGAAAGGGGGATGGGGAATGGTGAAGGGAGAGGGGCATTATCAGAAGTTTGAGAAACTGATTTTCATGCCATCAGGTTGGAGGCTACCCAGATGGAATATAAGGTGTTGTTCCTCCAACCTGAGTGTGGCCTCATCCCAACAGAAGAGGTGGTCATGGATTGACACATTGGAATGGGAATTGGAATTAAAATGGGTGGCCACTGGGAGATCCTGCTTCTTCTGAAAGACGGAGTGTAGGTGCTCGGTGAAGTGGTCTCCCAATCTACGTCGGGTCTCACTGGTATATAGGAGGCCACACCAGGAGCACTGGACGCAGTATACAACCCCAACAGACTGATAGGTGAAGCATCGCCTCACCTGGAAGGACTGTTTGGGGCCTTGAATGGCAGTGAGGGAGGAGGTGTAGGGGCAGGTGTAGCGCTTGTTTGCTTGCAAGGGTAAGTGCCAGGAGGGAGATCAGAGGGAGAGACGAATGGACAAGGGAGCCACATAGGGAGTGATAATAAACGTGATTCTGATATGGGTCTCTATGGTGGACTGAGTGGGAAGGGGGCAGGGAGAGGGGAATCATGGTTGGGAAAAGGGGAAGGGAGCATGAAGCACCAGAGAGACATTGTGTAATGATCAATAAACTAATTGTTTACTGTAAACAAATAACCTTGCCTGGCGTATCAGGGCTCGGTGTGTCTGCACCCGAACCACCCCTGGCACTCTTTCTCTGCCACCTATTCCACATCCCTCCCCCCTCGCCACTTCCAACATCCTTTGCCCCTGTCAGATTTATAAACTTGTTCTCCACTCCACATTGACAAATCGAGTCCTATGCAAAACTATGAGGGGTAAATGCAAACAGGCGTTTCTCCCTTCAGGCTGGGTGAGACTAGAACTAGAGGTTACAGTTTAGGGTGAAAGGTGAATTATTTAAGGGGACTGTGAGGGGGAACTTCACAGAGGGTGGTGAAAGTGTGGAACGAGCCACTAGTGGAAGTGGTGGATACGGGTTCAATTTCAACATGTAAGAGAAGTTTGGATAGGTAAATAGATGGGTGGGGTATGGTCCAGCTGTGGGTCCATTGGAGTAGGTAGAAGTCCAGCAGACCAGATGGGCTGAAGGGCCTGTTCTGTGCCGTAATGTTCTATGATTCTGACCTAAAGTTCACAGAACACTTGATGATTGAGATTAGAATTTCCTTAAGCAGAGGGCGTCAAATTTGGAGAATTCATTGCCACAGAAAGTTGTGGAAGCCAAGTCAATGAGCGTGTTTAGGGCATAAAATCTTGATTTTAAGAAGGGGTTAAGCATTTCGGAAAGAACGGTGTTCGGAAAAAAATCAGTTATGGGCAGATTCGATGGGCTTATTTCTGCTCTTATACCTTATGGTTTAATACAACACAAACAGGCCCTTCCGTCCTCTAAATCCCCCCTCCCCTTACAGCAGGCTTGAGCCCGACTGCCTCCTCTCTGGCATTTGCTCTCAGGAGACATTTGATAAACCATGCGTTTGTTGGCAGCTTACCAAGATGAAAGAAAATTCAATTGCATTCTCTAAGGGGAGGGACATGTGAGATCTCCCGGGGACATGGCGGTCAGTAATTTCACCAATACTTCTCAAAGCCCTTTTCAGCGTGGACAATGCAAGGGCCTGTTCCTTCCATATTCCCAATCTCAACAAGCATGCACGTGCAATTTACCTAGGACACACCGCCCCGCGCCTCACCAAGCTGTACTGCTTCTGTTCTAGCATTAACCGTATTCTCCCAGTCACCAGGACCTGCGAAATCCAGAGAGACCACTGGTACTGGAAATCTGGAATGGGAAGCTGAATGCCTGGAATACTCAGTAGGTCAGGCAGCCTCTGTGGATAGGGAAATAGAGTCGCTGAGCTCTGATGAAAGGGCCTTGGGCAGAAACATAGATTCCCCACATGTACTCCCTAACCGGCCGATTACTCCCAAGCCTCTGATTCCATTTAGCATTATCAGAACATAGAACATCCCAACACAGTACAGGCCCTTCGGCCCAGGTTGTTGTACTGACCCTTTAACCACTGGGAGAACCACTACAGCGCATCTTCAACATGAGCCTGGAGCAGAGAAGAGTACCCAGACAGTGGAAAACATCCTGTATTGTCCCGGTACCGAAGAAACCACAACCAAAGGAGTTGAATGACTTCAGACCTGTTGCCTTGACGTCGCACGTTATGGAGCGGCTGATAATACAGAATCTGAGGCCACAAACCAGGCATGCCCAGGATCCTCTTCAGTTTGCGTATAAGGAGAAGGTGGGAGTGGAGGATGCTATCACGTATTTGCTGCACAAATCACTCTCTCACCTAGAGGGGGTCAGTTGTGCTGTGAGGATTACATTCCTTGACTTCTCTAGTGCCTTTAACACCATCCAGCCCAAGATCTTAAGGCACAAACTAACGGAGATGGGAGTAGACTCTCACATGGTGGATTGGATAGTGGACTACTTGACAGATAGACCTCAGTATGTGCGGTTGGGAGACTGTAGGTCTGACACGGTGGTCAGCAGCACAGGAGCGCCGCAGGGAACCGTACTCTCTCCGGTCCTGTTCACCCTGTACACATCAGACTTCCAATATAACTCGGAGTCCTGCCATGTGCAGAAGTTCGCTGATGACACGGCCATAGTGGGGTGTGTCAGGAATGGACAGGAGGAGGAGTATAGGAAACTGATACAGGACTTTGTGATATGGTGCAACTCAAACTACCTGCGTCTCAATATCACCAAGACCAAGGAGATGGTGGTGGACTTTAGGAGATCTAGGCCTCATATGGAGCCAGTGATCATTAATGGAGAATGTGTGGAGCAGGTTAAGACCTACAAGTATCTGGGAGTTCAGTTAGACGAGAAGCTAGACTGGACTGCCAACACAGATGCCTTGTGCAGGAAGGCACAGAGTCGACTGTACTTCCTAAGAAGGTTGGCGTCATTCAATGTCTGTAGTGAGATGCTGAAGATGTTCTATAGGTCAGTTGTGGAGAGCACCCTCTTCTTTGTGGTGGCGTGTTGGGGAGGAAGCATTAAGAAGAGGGACGCCTCACGTCTTAATAAGCTGGTAAGGAAGGCGGGCTCTGTCGTGGGCAAAGTACTGGAGAGTTTAACATCGGTAGCTGAGCGAAGGGCGCTGAGTAGGCTACGGTCAATTATGGATAACTCTGAACATCCTCTACATAGCACCATCCAGAGACAGAGAAGCAGTTTCAGCGACAGGTTACTATCGATGCAATGCTCCTCAGACAGGATGAAGAGGTCAATACTCCCCAATGCCATTAGGCTTTACAATTCTACCGCCAGGACTTAAGAACTTTTTAAAAGCTATTATTAATGCTTTTTGAGATAGTGATTTAGATGCATATCATATTTTTACTGAGTTAAGTATTGTATGTAATTAGTTTTGCTACAACAAGTGTATGGGACATTGGAAAAAAAGTTGAATTTCCCCATGGGGATGAATAAAGTATCTATCTATCTAACCTACTCCAAAATCAATCTAACCCTTCCTTCCTACACAGTCCACCTACCATCCATGTACCTATCTAAGAGCTTTTAAATGTCCCTAATGTTCCACACACTCACCATTCTCTGTGTAAAAACCACCTCCGACATCCCCCCTATACTTTTCTCCAATCACCTTAAAATCATGACCCTTTGTTTTAGCCATTTCTGCCCTGGGAGGAAAAAAATCTTTGGCTGTTCACTCAAACTACCTTATATACCTCTAAGAGTCAGCTCTCATTCTCCTTTGCTCCAAAGAGAAAAGCCCTAACTCTCTTAGCCTATCTTCAAAAGACATGCTGTCCAATCCAGGCAGCGTACTGGCAAATCTCCTCTGCACCATCTCAAAAGCTTCCACATCCTTCCTACAATGAGGCGACCAGAACTGAGTATAATACTCCGTGGGGTCTAACTGGGGATTACCCCTCATTACCTTATGGCTCAAACTCAGTTCCACAACAAATGAAGGTCGATACATCATATGCAATCTTATAAACCTATCAACTTGCACAGTTCCTGAGGGATCTATGGACATGGACCCCAAAAGCCCTCTGTTTCTCCACACTACTAACTCCATATTCTGCTTTCAAGTTCGACCTTCCAAAGTGAATCACTTCACGCTTTTCTGGGTTGAATTCCATCTGTCTCTTCTCAGTCCAGCTCTGCACATCTTGTCAATGTCCCAGTGAAACTCACGACAACCTTCTGCACTATCCACCCCACCAAATCCTTGTGTCATCTATAATTTGACATTTTATTCTGTGTTAATCCCTTAATTTTTCAGTCTTTTACTTACTTACAGAAGAGATAATGCCCTCAGCCACCCTCTCATCTTCCCCATTAACCCGGTATTCCATCACCTGAGGGCATTTATCCTCAGTTCTTCACTCGGGGGTGGTGCAAGTGTGAAATGAGCTGCCAGCGGATGAGGGTTCGACTTCAACGTTGAAGAGAAATTTGGATACCAAAAGAATGTAAGATATCAGAGAATTAGGCCATTTGGCCCATCGAGTCTGCTCTGCCATTCCATCATGGCTGATCCAATTTTCCTCTCAGCCCCAGTCTCCTGTCTTCTCCCCATATCGCCAGGCCCAGAACCATCAAATGCTCTTCATATGACAAGCATTCAATCCTGGAATAATTTTCATGAACCTTTAAATCCTTATCAGTTTCAGCACATCCTTTCTAAGATAACGGGCCAAAACTGCTCACAATACTCCAAGTGAAACCTCTGCAGTGTTTTATAAAGTCTCAACATTGCGTCCTTGTTCTTATATTCTAATCCTCAAGATGAATGATCACATTTGCCTTCCTCACCACAGACTCAACCCGCAAACTAACCTTTAGGGAATCCTGCAGAAGAACTCCCAAGTCCCTTTGCACCCCAGTGTTTTGTATTTTCTCTCCATTTAGAAAGAATGAACCTTTTCACTTCTTCTACCCAAATGCATGACCATACATTTCCCAACACCGTATTCAATCAGCCATTTCTTCGTATCGTCTGCACATCAATTCCATCAACCAAATGACTGTCATATAATATAAAAAGAATCGGTCCCAACACGGACCCCTGTGGAACATCCCTACTTACCAGCACCCAACCAGAAAAAGGCCCACTTTGCCTCCTGCCAGTCAGCCACTGCTTTATCCATGCTAGAATCTTTCCTGTAATACCATGGGCTCATAGCTTGTTAAGCTTCCTCATTCATATGTGACACGTTGTCAAAGGCCTTCCTAAAGTCCAAGTATACAGTATCAACTGATAATCCTTTGTCTATCCTGCTTGTTATTTCTTCAAAGAATTCCAACAGATTTGTCGGCCCAGATTTTCCAGAGGAAACCATGCTGACTATGGCCTATTTTATTCTGTGCCTCCCAAGTACCCTAAGATCTCATCCTTAATAATCGACTCTAACATCTTCCCAACCATCGAGGTCAGACTAACTAGCCTATCTTCTGCCTCTTCCTTCTACCATTCTTCAATCTAGTGATTCTTGAAAGCTCATTACTAATGCCTCCAGTCTCTTCATTCACCTCTTTCTGAACCCTGGGTGTACACCATCTGGTCCAGGTGACTTACCTACCTTCAGACCTTTGTTTCCCCAAGAATCTTCTCTCTAGTAATGGTAACTTCACACACTTCATGACCCCCGACATCTGGAACTTCCACCATACTGCTCGTGACTTTCACAGATGCAAAATACTTATTCAGTTCTTCAGCAATTTCCTTGTCCCCCATTATTAACTCTCTGGCATCGTTTTCCAGCAGTCTAATATCCACCCACACTCTTCTTTTACACTTTATGCATCTGAAGAAACTTTTGGTGTCCTGTAGTATTACTGCCTGGATTACCTTCATATTCCATCTTTACCTTCTTTATGATATTTTTTTAGCTGCCTTCTGTTGGTTTTTAAAAGTTTCCCAATCCTCTAACTTTTGCCCTATTATATGCCCTCTTTGGCTTTAACTCTCTTGCTAGCCGCAGTTGTGTCATCTTGCCTTTGGAATACTTCTTCCTCTTTGGGATGTATATATCCTGTATCTTCTGAACAGCTTCCAGAAATTCCAGCCATTGCAGCTCCATCATGCCTGCCAGTATTCCTCTCTCATGCCTCTGTTACTCCACTGTAATACAGATACATCTAACTTTAGCCTTTGCTCAAATTTCAGGGTGAATTCAATCAGATTATGATCATTTTCCCCTCAGGGTTCTTTTACCTTAAGCTCTCTAATCAATTCTAGTTCTTAGTGCAACACCCAATCCAGAATAACTGATCTCCTAGTGGGATCAATCACGAGCTGCTCTAAAATGCCACCTCATAAGCACTCTAGTAATTCCCATCTACCTGCATATTGAAGTTCCTCATGACTACTGAAACACTACCCTTTTCTCATGTATTTTCTATCTCCCATTGTAATTTGTAGGCCACATCCTTACTACTGTTTGCGGGTTCTGTATGTAACTTCCATCAGAGTCTTTTTACCCTTCCAGTTCCTTAGCTCTATCCCCATTGATTCAACACCTTCCGACCCTTTGTCACCTCTTTGTAATTATTTGGTTTCATGTTTTACCAACACAGCCACGCCACCCCCTCTGCCTCCTGTCTGTCCTTTTGATACAATACGTATCCTTGGACATTAAGCTTCGAGTTATAATCTTTTCAGCCATGATTCAGTGATGCCTAGGTAATCATACCTGCCAATCTGCAACCATGCTACAAGTTCACCTACCTTATCTCGTATATTGCACACATTCAAATACATCTTCAGTTCTGTATTCACCATTTTGTCCGCCTTTAGGTTACATGGTTGGCACAACGTTGTGGGCCGAAGGGCCTGTAATGTGCTGTAGATTTTCTATGTTATTATGTTGCAACAACTTATCCTTTTGATTGCAGTTCTGCCCTATCAACAGCCTCTCCTCACTACACATCACCTCACCTCTGTTAGAACACCAGCTACCTCATCTTCAACATTCTCATCCACCTTTCCTGCGATACTTCTTGCATTGAAGTAGAGGCAGCTCAGGACACGAGTCGCACCAGACTCAACCTTTTGATTCCTAACTCTGTCTGAGGTCTTACCGACATCTGCCTCCAGAGCCTTGCCACTAACTGTTCTGGCACACTGGTTCCCATTCCCCTGCAACTCTAGTTTAAACCCCAGCATGCACCATTAACAAACCTTCCCGCTAGAATATTAGTCCCCTTCCAGTTCAGGTGCAAACCATTTTATCTGTGCAGGTCCCACCTTCCCTGGAAGGGAGCCCGATGATCCAAAAATCTTATGCCCTCCCTCCTACACCAACTCCTTAGCCACTGGCTCCATTAGTATGTAGCACGGGTAACAATCCTGAGATCACAACCCTGGAGGTCCTGCCCTTTAAATTAGCACCTAATTCCCTGAACTCCATTTACAGAACCTTTTCACTCATCCTACCCATTTCATTGGTACCTACATGGACCATGATTTCTGGCTGTTTGCCCTCCCACTTCAAAATGCTGAGCTCTCAATTTGAGATATCCTGGACCCTGGCACCTGGGAGGCAACATACCATCTAGGAATCTTGTTCTCGCCCACAGAACCTGTCCGTTCTCACAATGAACGAATTCCCTGTCACCATGGTGTGCATCTTCTCCCCACTTTCCTTCTAAGTCAGAGGCAGACAGTGCCAGAAACTCGACTACTGTGACTTTCCTGTCATGTCAACTCACCCCCCCCCCCCCCCAAAGAGTATCCAGAGTGATATACCTATTGCTGAGGGGTACTTTGCACTGGCTCCTTAACCCTTTCCCTTCCAGCCACCCAGTCTCCTGTGTTCTGTACCTTGGGTGTAACTACCTCTGAAGTCTCAAGCTTACCATCTGACTCTGTCCACTCAGACGATGGCTGCTCTGCTTGTTCCTCCCTGCCTTCCTTTAATTTGCCCTTGCTGATTAATTTCAAACACTGACTGCTGGCTGTTTAAAGGCTCTTTTTGCTCTGTAAAACTCCCTTTTTGCTGTTTAAAGCCCTTTTTCACTGTAGCGACCTGCTGCCGGCTCTCCTACTCGGGCAGCAGACCTGAGTGAAATCCCCTCCTCTCAAAACCTCCGATGTCCAGATTGGCTGCTGCTCAAAGCTGTTTTTCACTGTAGCGGCCTGCTGCCGGCTCTCCTACTCGGGCAGTGAAATCCTCTCTTCTCAAAAACTTCCGGACATACACAGATTCTGCTCTAGTGTGGGTTGATGGGACTAGGCAGAATAATATTTTGGTACAGACGAAATGGGCCTATTTCTCTGTATTTTCAGATTCCAGAACTCTTATGTTCTAGAGGTTACAGGGAGAAACGTGCAAAGTTCATGCACACACACCACGCCGAGATCAAAACCGAGTCTCCGTGCCATGAATGTGGTGAAGCAGGGGTGTTGTGGCTGGGTCCCTTGCTCACAACCACAAGACACAGGAGTGGGGTTGGCACATTTGACCCATTGAGTCTGGTCCGCCATTCAATCATGGCTGATCTATTATCCCTCTCAACCGTTGTCCGAGTCTACCCTCGATTCTCAACCCCGTGACAGAACTAGTGGGAACCCCCATTTTCCTTCCCAGTGCTGGGCAGGAGATTTCTACCAATGATACCAGCCTGTGCCACTGGGATAGGGCAGTTGTGTGTGGAGGCATTCCAGTACACAGGACATGAAATCTCTTTTTTTTTTTAAACACATCTCTAAACTTTTATTTCTAGCGGGACCCTGAAATAGACAAAAAAAAGGCATAAAAGGAAAAAAAAAATAGTTATAACAAATTACTTACACTTGGAATATTAATTACAATGTTTTAAGAAAGTCTGTCAGGAGGGGCAAGGGAAGAGGTAGGGGCTTTGGTTGGGAGGGGAGTGAGGGATTCTGAATCGAGGAGGGGAGGGGTTGAAATGGGGAATGAATCCACAGCTTCTCTACAGCCCTGCCATGGGCTTCCCGCTCCACCCCAGCCGCCTCCCACTCGGCAGTCCTTTGCCACAGTCCTGCTTGGTGTAGGCAAGTGCACCTTTAAGGGTGGATGGGGGCAGGGGAGAACGCAGGCGAGCTGGTCAAGGCGGAACTAACACTACCCCGTTTGTGTGTGTGTGTGTGTGTGTGTGTGTGTGTGTGTGCGTGCGTGCATGCATGCTGGCCCCACAACCAGCCGTCACGAAGAATGTACAATGTGCAGCCGACACTATATACACAAGACGGACTGCGCGAGTACTTTACAAACAGAGGCGTCTTTTTTTTTAAAAAAAAAACCTTTTTAAATAAAAAGAGAGGTCTTGCAGAGAGACAAATGGGTTCCTGTCCTAATCACAGTGGATGCACCTGGGAACCTCTTGGCTTTTGGACAGTACCAGTATGCACTCTAAACCCTGAAATGGGGGGGGGATGAGGAGGAGAGAGAAATGCCGGGGGGGGGGGGGCTGCAACAAGCACTCACGGACTTCACAAACACCCTGAGGCTCTCTGCAAGGAATTAAATATCTGGGCACACGCTCCTGCCACTCCTGTCCGGGACGGTGAACATCAAGGGAAATAATATTGTCCTGTCGCTGCAAGAGCCACGACTTTCTCCCTTGGAAATGGGAACTCCAAGGTGGAGGAGGGAGGTTTCCGAATGGCGCAATTCTCCTGTCGGCTCCCGTCACCCTCCCTCTCGTATACACACACACACACACAGATATAGACACAGACACAGGGCTGGACGACAGAAGTTGCCAGGCAAATCCTCTTTGAAACAGTTAAAGTCATTTGGGGTGGAAGCAAGCCGCAGCACACCCCCCCTCCTGTCATGTTCCTCTTTGCCCTGGATGGTAGGGTTGGGGGTTGGGGGGGGGGGGGGTGGGAAAAACAAAGGAGAGATGTTGCCTGAGAGTCCTTGTGCTCCAGTCTCTCTTCTTCCGGCCACACAATCGACCTCCTCGTGCCTGTCCATCAGCGGAATCTGTTTGCAGTTGGCGTCCTTGACACCGTGGTTCCCCCACCCCTCCCTCACTCCACCCCCACCCTCCCCAAAATCCCTGTCCCAGAAAAAAAATGCTCCTGATGGGCGGGGCCGAATAGCCCTGGTCCAACTCGAGTTCATAGTCTCTTGGGTAGCCTCCGATCATAAATGCTGAAACGAGAGAGAGAGAGAGGAATACTCAGTGAAGAGTGAAGGGGCAAGTGCCTCGTACACGGGACGCAGGGGGCAGGCCACAACACAGATTCAGGCTATTCAGCCCATCATGGACATGCCCACAAACACTAATCTCAGCTTCTGGCAGGATCACTACATTCTCCTGTACTTGTCCAAGTGCCTCTAAAGCATTTGACGTTATTCCTATATCCCGTCTGGTAGTGCTTTCCAGATATCACCCTCTCTTTCACAGCAACGAAGGTCTTCCATCTCTGGTGGGGTTCATGGCTTCATTCATTGTGTCCGTAGTTCACGGTATCTATCACCCACTCTGTGAAAAATACTAACCCCCTCAGTCAGATCCCTTCTACCCTCTCACCTTAAACCCGTGCCCTCCAGTTCCAGACTTCCCCACCCTGCAAAATATACACCATCTATCATATCCACGTCCCCTAGTAACTTCATTTAGTGACACCCATCACCCGGAACATACCCACTTCTCATTGCTACCATACAGGGGCTCAGGAACGGCTTCTTCCGCTCTGTTAACTGATTTCTGAACAGACACTGAACCTATGGACAACTACCTCACTTCTTTTTCAGCTCTTTTTACACTACTGATTTAATTTATTTATTTTAAGTTGAGATATATCGCAGAAGAGGTTGAACTGCGCCTCCCAGCAATTCCCTGATTTAATCCAGGCCTAACTGCGGGACAATTTACAATGACCAATTAACCCACGCGGTCACGGAAAGAACGTACAAACTCTTTACTGACAGCGGCAGGAATTGAACCCGCGCTAACCACTATGCTACCGTGCCACAACGCGTTGCAATATACTGCTGCTGCGAGACAACAAATTTCACGACATATTAAACCTGATTCTGATTCAGATTTTGCCAAAGCTCTACAAAATTGGCCCTCAGCCTCCTGAGGCTAGCGACTCAGTAGTGTAGTGCCCAGCTGAAGGCTTTACAGCACCGACAATCAGGGTTCAACTCCCACCTCTGCTTGTAAAGAGCTTGGACATTCTCCCCACGAGCACGTGGGCTTCCTCCCACGTCCCAAAGGCATACTGTTTAATACGTCACGTTGGTACCAGAAGCTCGGCCAGTTGACCCCTGCACATCCTTGGACTGTGACGCCAACGACCCAGTTCACTGTTTGTTTGCATAAGCCACAGGAGCAGAATCAGGCCATTCAACCCATCAAATCTGCTCTGCATTTCCATCACGGCTCATTTATCTCCCCTCTCAACTCCTGTCTTCTCCCTGGAGCCTTTGATACTCATACTAATCAAGAACTTGTCAACCTCCTCTTTAAATGTACCCGATGAGTTGGCCTCTACAGCCATATATGGCAATGAATTCCACAGATTCACCAGCTTCTGGCTAAACAACTTCCTTCTCATCTCTGTTCTAAAAGGATCGCCTTGTATTCTGAGGCTGTGCCCTCTGGTCCCAGACTCCCCCACTACAGGAAATATCCTCTCCATCCAGTCCTTTAAATATTCAATGAGCTTGGCAAGGATTGAGCTGATGCTTGACTGATTTAAGTGCGAGGCCAGACTGGAAACATCATATCAAGGCAGAGAATGAGGAACGACTTGCTGTTTGGCCATTTTAAGTGCTGGGCCACATGGAAAACGTCAGGGTGTCAGGATGGCCTGGTGTTCAGCCTGCTGCTCAGCGAGGTTTATTTGTCTCTGTGCTGAACTGAGGCAGTGGCCTGTAACTAACAGACTCCTGGATTGGCTGTGACTGGCTTCACGGCTCTGGACTCACCTTTGTGAACATCAGTTCTGAATGTTACTTGCTTTCTTTTTATTGTTTGCACAGGTCGTTCTTTCTTTTGGAAGAGCGGGTGTTTGACAGTGTTCTTTAATGGATGCTGTTGGGTTTCTTTGTTTTGTGGCTGTCTGGAAGGAGATGAATCTCAAGGTTGTATAATGTATGCATACTTTGCTACTGTGAACTTTGACCTTCTCACACGTTAACCCTTCCATCCCATAGAAGGGGTAGCTAGATGGCGTCCATTTCAATATGTTTGTTTACAGAGTTATTAGAAGAGAACTATGCTTCTAAAAGATCTCATGCCTGCTGCAGAGTCTCAGTGAAAATGGTGTCCTTTCACCAGCATCCTAAAGAAGCAGGGGTTCCCACTTCTTTCATGCCACAGACTCCTACCATAAACCAAGAGATCCATGGACCCCAGGTTTAGAGGGACATGGGCCAAAAGTGCTCATCTATCCGATATTCTCTCCTCTCCACCCCCTCAAAAGCCTGAAACTACATACGTCCAGGCTCAAGGACAGCTTCTGTCCCACTGTTATCAGACTCTTGAACAGACCTCTTGTGAGTCTTGGACCTCACAATCTATCGTTATGATCTTGCACTTTATCATTTACATATCTGCACTGTAACAGTGACATTTTAATCTGCATCGTTATTGTTTTACCATGTTCTTCTTCAATCCACGCTGTGCAATCTGATCTGAATGAACAAAGTTCACAGTACATTTATTATCGAAGTGTGTATACATCACACAACCTTGAGATTCCTCTCCTTACAGGCGGCCACAAAGCAGAAACCTCAGAAGAACCCTTTTAAAAAAAGACCGCCAAATACCCAAAAGGAGATGGAAGGGGGAAGATGAGAAGGGGGTAGGGAATACAGGGGGAATGGGAAAGATGGGGTGAGGAGGGGGTGAGGGGGCAAACAATAAAAGTAAGAAAACTGCTTCAGAATTGAAGTTTTAAGAACGACACGAAGCCAGGCATCACTGCGGCCGGAGCAGGGCACGGCCTCAGTTTAGCGTGGAACTGAATAAAAGTCACCGAGCAGTGAACAGAACTGGCCCTCGCCTCCTGTCCTGACATCCTGACCTTTTCAATCTGGCCCAGCGCTTAAATTGCGCAGACATCGAGTCGTTCCTCACTTTTGGACCAGCATGCAGGACAAACTTTTCACTGCATCCTAGTACACGTGACAATGATAAGCCAATACAAAATGCAGGCAAATGGAACTAACTCAGATGGGCAGCACGGAAGAAATGGGCCAAAGGGCCTGCTTCTGTGCTGTGTTACCTTGACTTTGGCTCTAAGAGGGGGCAAGAAGCAGCCACAAGACTCACCTCCACTCCGTTGTGTGTGACAGGACTTGGTGATGTCCCAAAGTCGCCTCCCTGGGGCTCTGCCCCGCCCTCCCCTCCCGTCTCTGCCTTGGGCCGTTTCTGCTCCCCTGGCTCTGCTTCCTCGGGCCCCAGCGGCGGGACGGTGTCGTCCTTCTCCGGTTTCCTTTTGCGTCGCTTCTCCGGCGAGTCCTTCCCCCGCAGCTTGGCCAGCTTGCTCTCGAGTTTCTGGGAGGGGCAAGTGGAGGGGTGAAGGGCAATAAAGGGAAGGGAAAATAACATGGCAGCTCAGAAAAATGCCAACTCCAATGCCAAACCCGGCACCCTCCGCACAGCAGGATCCCACTCTGCACTGCTTATGCAGTGGGGAAAGGGGCAGGTTCCAGGAAACCCAGTCTCATGGTTTGATGAGACAGAAGCCTCTGCCTCTCCTCCCTGCTCCAGAGATCCAAGATCAATCCTGATCTTGTCTGGTGCTCTGCCTGTGTGTGCGTACATTCCCGTGTGAGTGTGAGTGTGTGTGCCTGTGTATTCCTGATGAGCGTTCCTGCATTCTTGTACGCCCGTCTCTGTGTGTGTTTTTTTCAAACTGTGTGGGGCGTCGTAGTGCGCTCGGCAGAGGATGGTGCTCAGAGAGGCTGTGCCGGAGGGGATGGTCGGAAGCTCGACAGACTCGGAGTCTGCTGCGGTCGGGGTGCTTTCACTGTGTGCTGTGTCTGCGAGGCTAAGTCCGGTGGCGCCGTGGAAGTCCATAGTGGGGGTATTCCCTTCTGCTGCCTGCATGGGATGACGAGTCTATCAGGACCCTGAGGATTTGTGGAAACTGTGTGGTGGTTTCTTTCGAACTTATAGTCTTTTAACATCTTTGGACTATTTTTACTGTGCCCATGTCCTGTTTTTTTAAAATCAATTATGGTATTGTTTGCACTGTTGTAACTATGTGGTTTTGTGCAGGTCTTGTAGCTTTAGTTTTTGGTTTGTTGGGTGGTAGAGTTGGTCTCCTGACTTGGTGTGTCTGGGTAGTCTTGTTTTGTCTGGTGGCTTTGGAGCTCCTTTCTGGGGACGCACTAAGATGGTAGTGCAATATTAATACGCAGCAGCCTCTCCGGACTCTGGATTTGGGGATTACCAAATGTTATGTGGATTTTCTGGTGTAGTCTGTTTTGTTGTGTGCTTTTGTGATATCATTCCGGAGTAACGTTGTTTCATTTTTTAACTGCATTGCAGTTGTGGTTTCTAAATGACAATAAACTGAAATTCAATTCAAATACTGCAGATGCAGACTGAGGAACTAATGGCGATGGGGAACTGGTACAGAAGGGCCAAGGCCAACGTGTGGTGAAAGCAGAAGATCACACTTTGGCCCAGCACAGAGGGCTGATGGACCTAGGAACAAGATACGATGGTGCAGGTTGCGGCCCTGCATCACAGCTTTCACATCAGCTGTACCAAGAGTGAGGTGGGGGAAAGGACGGGGAGATCTGGCATCTGATGGAAGGCAGAGTCTGGTACAGACCAGATCCCAGAACAAGGGAACCAGTTCATCGAGCGTTGAACCGGACAAGCATTCCCTCAAGATTCCTTACCATTGAAGAGCTGGTCTGGAATCCAAAACGTGGGAATGAAAGGGTATGAAGAGAATTTGACCGCTGTGGACCTGTACTCACAGGGGGAGGGGAATCTCATTGAAATCTATTGATTATGGAAAGGGCTAGATAGAATCGACGTGGAGAGGATGTTTTCTACAGTGAGGGGGTCTAGCCTCGGAATAGAACTGAAGGGTATCCCTAGAGGTGAGGAGGAATTTCTTTAGCTAAAGGGTGGTGAATCTGTGGAATTCATTGCCACAGACAGCTGTGGAGGACAAGTCATTGGGTATATTTAAGATGGAGGTTGACAGGTCATTGATTTGACAGGGCATCAAAGATTACGGGGAGAAGGCAGGATAATGGAGTCCAGAGGGATAATAAATCAGCCATGATCAAATGTCAGAACAGACTGAATGGGCTGAAGGGCCAAATTCTGCTAAAACTTATGCTTTTCTAAATTCCTGGGAATATATCCCAGGATTGAGGGGTTCCCTTTACGGAACGGACTGCTGGATCCCAGGAATGAACAGGAAGCCCTCGCAGCAATTGCTGCCAGCCTCATATACCCTCGCAAAAGTTTGTGACTCAGAATAGCTCACGGGACTGCAGAGACAGTTTGTGTTACAGCATGATCAGTTATTCCTAATAAGGCATTAAAGTCTGGGCTCAATAAATCTTCATTCTCCTACCAAAATGCATCAGTGTTGCTTAGTTGTTTGCCTGTTAACTTCCATTAATGCCTCTCCTCCACTTCTTACCCCATCCCTGACATATTTAGTTGTTTGCCTGTTCTCCATCTCCCTCTGGTGCTCCTCCATCTCCTTTTTTTCTCCTGGGGCCTCCCGTCCCATGATCCTTCCCCTTCTCCAGCTCTGTATCACTTTTGCCAATCACCTTTCCAGCTCTTAGCTTCATCCCTCCGGTCTTCTCCTAACATTTCGCATTTCCCCCTCCCCCCACTACTTTCAAATCTCTTACTATCTTTCCTTTTGGTTAGTCCTGACGAAGGGTCTCGGCCCGAAACGTTGACAGCGCTTCTCCCTATCGAAGAGTGAAGCCTGCTGTGTTCTACCAGCATTCTGTGTGTGTTGTTGTTTGAATTTCCAGCATCTGCAGATTTCCTAGTGTTGCTTAGTGACAGGTTGTGGGCTGGTCGCAGTGTTACTGTTCACAGTGTGCAGGGAACTTCACTCTGACTCTGACCCTGAATGTGTGCAACAGGACGATACAGAGGGAGCTTCACTCTGTCTGACCCGGGAGCGTGCGATGGGTCGATGTAGAGGGAGATTCACTCTGTGTCTGGCCCCAGGAGTGTGTGATGGGACGGTGTGGAGGGAGATTCACTCTGTGTCTGACCCCGGGAGTGTGTGATGGGACGGTGTGGAGGGAGCTACACTCTGTGTCTGACCCTGGGAGTGTGCGATGGGATGGTGTGGAGGGAGTTTCACTCTCTATCTGACCCCGGGAGTGTGTGATGGGACGGTGTGGAGGGAGATTCACTCTGTGTCTGACCCCGGGAGTGTGTGATGGGACGGTGTGGAGGGAGATTCACTCTGTGTCTGACCCCGGGAGTGTGTGATGGGACGGTGTGGAGGGAGATTCACTCTGTGTCTGACCCCGGGAGTGTGTGATGGGATGGTGTGGAGGGAGTTTCACTCTGTGTCTGACCCCGGGAGTGTGTGATGGGATGGTGTGGAGGGAGTTTCACTCTGTGTCTGGCCCCAGGAGTGTGGGATGGGTCGGTGTAGAGGGAGATTCACTCTGTGTCTGGCCCCAGGAGTGTGCGATGGGTCGGTGTAGAGGGAGCTTCACTCTGTGTCTGACCCCGGGAGTGTGTGATGGGATGGTGTGGAGGGAGCTTCAAGGTGAATCAACCACAGGCATTCCAACAGTAGCAGTCTCTGGGCTCAGAAACGGGAGAAGCTGTACCCCACACCAGGCCAAACGTCTCGGACATCTTAGAACTGGGGAGAAGCTGGACCAACACCGGACAGACACAGATGCTCGGAAACTTACCTGCAGCAGAGACTGGATCTGTTCACGGGGAGGGGAGCGTACAGAGTGGAGGACCCTCCAGATATTGTGGCTTTCGTCCAGCGTCACCTCCAGCAGGTCCCCATCCACCATCAGCTCCTCCAACTGCTGCTGGACCATCTCTGACAGCTCGACGGCGGGGCTGTTGGGCCGCAGCTCCTCCGTACCTGTACACGTCCGGCGGGAGGACGGAGAGGACAGCACTGAAACACAGGGCAAAGGGAGTCTTTTATCCAAGTCTGTAACCAACTCCTGGTGTTCTGTTATTCTGTATACAAACCCCCGAACCTCCATGTTAGATCCCAGTCTGTAACTCACTCCTGGGGATCTGATATTCTATAAACTCTCCAGAACCCTTGGATTAGACCCCAACCTGTTACCCACTCCTGGTGATCTAATGTTCTATATATAAAAACCCCCCTGAACCCCTGGATTAGACCCCAGCCCTGTAACCCACGTCCAGGGATCTGGTATTCTATAAATAAACTCCCCTCAAAGCCCTGGATTAGATCCCAGCCTGTAAACCCACTTCCAGAAAACTGATGCCCTTTATATAAATTCCTGAAACACCTGGATTTGATCCCAACCTATATCATGGTCTGAAACATTTATTTTTGAGAAACGGCTGCAGTAGTGGGATGCGGGGTACCCTGGCCCTGAGCACAGCATTTTAAGCAATGTTTTATCCTTGCCAACAAAGTCGCCATAAGGCCAGAATTAGGCCATTCAGCCCATCGAGACTGCTCCGCCATTCCATCAAGACCACTCAGTTAACGTTCAGTCACTGTTAGGAACCTTTCAGTGATTTAACTGTGGAGCCTAAGCTCACTGGCGCCACTCTGTGGCTCTGCCAGATACTGCAGGGAGTGCAGCTGGTTGAGGCAACACATCCAACACATCCATTGGCCCTCGTTTTATGTAGACGGTACCCGGGGATGAGGGGACATACTGAGATAGAGGAGATGGAATCAGTGATTGGGACCACTTCTTTTTAAGCTATATGTCAATGAGCTGTATGATGGGATTGATGGCTTTGTGGTCAAGTTTGTAGACAACACAAACGTGGCGGGACAGGTACTGTTGAGGAAGTAGGAAGGCTGCAGGAGGATTTAAGATGGATTCGGAGAACGGGCAAAGAAATTGGAAATGGAATACAGCGTCAGGAAGTGTAGGACCATGCACTTTGGCAGAAGAAATAAAAGCATAGACCATTTTCTAAATGGAGAGAAAATTCAAACGTCTGATATACAAAGAGATTTGGGAGTCCTCCTGCAGGATTCTCAAGAGGCTAATTTGCCGGCTGAGTCGCTGGTGAGAAAGGACAATGCAAAATTAGTGTGCATTTTGAGAGGACTGTGATATAAAAGCAAGGATATAATGTTGAGACTTTATAAAGCACTGGTGAGGCCTCACTTGGAGTACTGTAAACAGTTTTAGGTCCCTTATCTTAGAAAGGATGTGCTGACATTGAAGAGTGTTCAAAGGAGGTTCATGAAAATGATTTCAGGTTTGAAAGGCTTGTCACTGGAGGAGCATTTGATAGCTCTGGGCTGGTATTAACTGGAATCCAGAAGAATGGGGGGCGTGTGAAAAAATCACTGAAACACCTCAATAGAGTGGATATGGAGATTATGTTTCCTATGGTGAGGGAGTCTATGACCAGAGGAGCGTCCATTTAGAACAGAGATGAGGAGGAACTTCTCATTCGTTATCACAAGTGCCCATGGATGCCAAATCATTGTGTATACTTAAGGTTAATGGATTGGTCAGGGAGAAGAAGAGGTTAGAGGGACAGAGGGGGAAGGGGGAAGGGGGAAGGTGGAAGGTGGATGTTTACCTGGAGTTTCTGTGGTACTGACAGCTGTGCTGTCTCTTGCCACCTCGCCGGCCTCAGGCTTCTGCTCGTCAGTCTGCAACGAACAGCAGGAACCTCTGTTAGCACACAATGCGGCCATCCCACCTTGCCACCCCTCCCCCTGGCATCCCCTCATCGCACCCCCGCTTCCCTTCACCCTCCCCACTGTTCGTCTCTCCACTCCCCCTTCCACCTTCTGCTGGTTCAACGTCCCTCACTGCCCATTCCCTTCTCTCCCCACCCGCTGTCCCCCACTGCCCATTCCTCCCCACACCACAGCTTCATTTGTCCCCTCCCCACTGGCATCTTCCTCAGGCATTCCCTACCCCTCAATGCCCCGGTATACTACACCCCATCTACTCCTTCCCCGCACATCTTCCACCGATATCCTTTGCCCACTTCTGCCCCCCACTCACCCCTGCCCCACCTTTCTCCAGTGTATCCCACCCCCTTCTGCCCCTGCCTCAACTCACCCACTACCAACACCCCTTTCTCTCCTCCCCACCCATCTTGCCATAATACCCTTGTCCCTCATGATTCACCCGCTCTCCCCTTCCTGCACCGCCTACGTTCCTCGCTTCGCACTCTCCCTGACCCCTATGTCGATTCCCCTATACGCCGCCATTGTCTATGAGCCGGATGCTGTTCACCATCCCTCCTATTTTATTTAATCGAGGTACAGCATGGAATAGACCCTTCCGTCCCTTTGAGCTGTGATCTCCAGCAACCCTCTGACAACCCGATTCAACCCCAACCTAATTACCGGACCATTTCCAATGACCAATTAACCTACCCAGTACGCCCTTGGACTACGGGAACGAGGAAAAAACTCCCACGTTCCGCAGTCACAGTCCTTACAGAGGACGCTGGGATTGAACTCTGAATTCAGAGGACCTGAGCCCCCACTGTCTCCCTTGCCCACCTGAATGTGTTCTCCAGTACATGCCTGCTGTTTGATCCTTATGAAGTTCTACTCTCCCTCCCTCCCCCTTGCCTAACTGCTGGATGTGTGCCCTCGACCCCTATGAAATTCTACTCTCTCTCCCCGCCCCTCACCCTCACCCCTCTCCCTGTTACCTACCTGTCGGGTCTGTGCCCCGGTGCGTACCCGCTGCCCCTGCAGCCTCTCCAGGGCGGCGCCCACCTCGCGGGAGGCGAGCGCCCGCCGGGCCCGGTCCTGCCACCGGATGGCCCTCTCGGTCAGGCACTGGAGGGCCTCCCCCTCGGGCAGGCGCACCGGCAACCTCTGCAAGGCCACCAGCAGCGAGAGGATGAGCTGGAGGCGGGGTCGCCGCGAGCGCTGGCACAGCGGGCACAGGAACCGGGCCTGGCCATCCCGCCAGCTGGGCGACGAGCGCCCCGGGGAGACGCAGGTCCCGTGGTAGCGGCCGCCACACAGCTCGCACTGCAGCGCCATCTCACCAGCCCCCTCCCCGCACACGCAGGCTGAGGCCCCCTGTCCCGCCGCATTCCTCCGCCGCAGCGCACGGATGCCCTCCTTTTCCTTCTGCTCTGCTTCCCGGAACGCTAGGATCTGGGGAAAGGAGGAGAGAAAAACACAGGGAGGAAGGGACATAATTCAATAACTGTAACAACACAGCAATACTCAATACAGGATTCCCCCGCTGTTCAAAGGTAGAGCGTTCCTAAACCGAAATGTCATAAAGCGAAGAAGCAATTACCATTAATTTATATAGGAAAAATTTCTGAGCATTCCCAGACCCAAAAAATAACCAACCAAATCAAACCAAATAACACATAAAACCTAAAATAACACTAACATATAGTAAAAGCAGGAATGATATGATAAATATACACCCTATATAAAGTAGAAATATTGTATGTACGGTGTAGTTTCACTTTATCAAAATCGGGAAGGCAGCGAGCCAAAATCGATTTGGAGGGAAAAAAAATCGGCATGTACACGCATACGTACGCACATGCATACACACTTACATGCATACGCAAACAACTGCCCCCACAAGGCTAAACGGTCACTGTAGTCTTTCTCGGGGTAAACACACGTATAAAGTGGGCGTCTTTTTCTCGTAAAAGCGAAAATCCTCTTTGGTCAGCGAAAACAGGTACTAATGTAGGTCTTTCATAACAGCGAGCTGTCGTAAAGCGAACATTCGAAAAACGGGGGACACCTGTACCAAGGCTTAACAACCCTTTTTTATGCCATGGACCCCCACCATTAACTGAGGTTGGGAACCCCTGCTCCATACAAATAACAAGTCGCAGTGTCAAATTAAACCTGTCCAAACTTCTCAAACACTGAAATTGAGCTGGCATCCACCACTTCTGCCAGCAGCTCGTTCCACACTCACACTTACCACCTTCGGAGTGAAGAGGTATCCCCTCATGTTCACCTTTCACCTATGACCTCTGACTGTAGTCCCACCCAAACTCACTGGAAAAAGCCTGCTGGTATTTACCCTGTCTCTACCCCTCATAATTACCTTCCTCAGGGAGATGAATAAATTCAGCTTGTTTCCTTTGACCCTCACTAACTTTTAAGCAACGAACCACAGAAAATATCCTGTCCAGCTTGGTACGGCAACTGTTCCGCATGAGACTGCAAGAAACTGCATAGTCTTGGACACAGCTCAGCACATCAAGGAATCCAGTCTCCTCTCCATGGACTCATCACTGCCTCGGTAAAGCAGGCCAGTATAATCAAAGACTCACCCATGTCGGGTATTGTCTCTTGCCCCCTTTCATCAGGCCGGAAAGCCTGTACCACCTACAGCTCTACCCTGCTGTTAAAAGACTACTGAATGGTCCCCTTGTAAAATGGACTCTCCACCACACAGTCTACCTTGTCATGGCTTTGCACCTGTCTGTCTGCCTGCACTGCATTCTGCATGCTGTCATTATATTCCCATTGCAATTACGTGATGTGTACAGAAGGCATGCAAATCTGTGTTTTTCACTCTCCCTCAGTAGATGTGACAATAATGAACCAATTTTTACCAGTTTGTTAATGAATATAGAACATTACATCACAGTACAGACCCTTCGGCCCACAATGTTATGCCAACCCTTTAACCTACTCTCACCCTCCCCTCCTACACAGCCTCCATTTTTCTATCATCCGTGTCTCTCATCATCACCATCATTAAGTGCCATGTTGTATGATGTGGGCGATTGTGGTTGTTCTTGGCAAATTTTTCTACAGAAGTGGTTTGCCATTGCCTTCTTGTGGCGCAGTGTCTTTACAAGACAGGTGACCCCAACCATTATCAACACTCTTCAGAGATTGTCTGCCTGGCGTTAGTGGTCGCATAACCAGGACTTGTGATATGCACCATGGCCTCATGTGATCCTGATCAATGGGCTAAGCAGCTGCTACACCTTGCCCAAGGGTGACCTGCAGGCTAGTGGAGGGAAGGAACACCTCACATGTCCTTTGGTAGAGACGCGTCTCCACCCTCTCATCCTCCTCTCCAAAGAGAAAAGTCCAAGCTCAGCCAACCTATCCTCATCAAACATGCTCTCTAATCCAGGCAGCTTCTTGGTAAATCGTTAAAGAACTCTAGGATCAATCTAATCTGTCCCATTTTTCCTTCAAGATAGCACAGGCCCTTTAGCCCATGATGTTGTGCTGCTGACCCCTTAACCTACTCTAAAATCAAACTAACCCTTCCCTCACACATAGCTCTCCGTTTTTCTATTATGCATGCATTTAAGAGTCTCTTAAATGTCCCTATTGTTGGCGCGTGGCCAAGTGGTTAAGGCATTTGTCTAGTGATCTGAAGGTCACTGGTTCGAGCCTTGGCTGAGGCTGTGTGCATGTCCTTGAGCAAGGCACTTAACCACACATTGCTCTGCGACGACGCCGGTGCCAAGCTGTATGGGTCCTAATACCCTTCCCTTGGACAACATTGGTGGCATGGAGAGGGGAGACTTACAGCTTGGGCAACTACCGGTCTTCCATAAAAAAAAAACTTTGCCCAGGGTTGCAAATCCATGGTCTATCGAGACTAATGGAGGCCTACACAAATGCCCCTAATGTACCTGCCTCTACTCCCCATCCCTGGCGGGGCATTCAACGCACCCAAAACTTTTCGTTTAACAATCTTAAATCTGACATCCCCCCATAATCTTTTCCAATCAGCTTAAAACGGTGTCGGGAAACTCACAATGGATCCAGGATCCCGTATGTCCTGCGCGGATAATCCCAGGCCGTCGCTGTCCGCTTTATCTAGTAGATTCTCCTTGGCTTTCTTCCACTTGGATCTCCTGACATTGTCCGACCCAATGTCAGCACAGGGGCACAGAACCTGTTGACAAGGGTGCCAGTTAGTTATCATTGAGGTTACGTCACTTCAGAAACCCAGCAGTGAATGAGGCTTCAGTAGCGTCATTGGCCCTGATAAACACTCCACTTAGGACAAGATCATATAGCCAGGCAAAGGAGTGGAGTGGGAAAAAGGCGAGATGAAGGAAGCTGGAACTGGGTGTGGAGAAATATCAGAGAACGAGAGGGGTCATTTTGTAAGTAAGATGCAGTTTCTGATCCCTTTGAGTTCGATGGGGTGGGAAGGGCAGTGATTCACTGTGTAACAGAGTGAAGCTTCCTCCACACTGTTCCATCACACACTCCCGGGGTCAGACACAGAGTGAAACTCCCTCCACACCGTCCCATCACACACTCCCGGGGTCAGACACAGAGTGAATCTCCCTCCACACCGTCCCATCACACACTCCCGGGGTCAGACACAGAGTGAAGCTCCCTCCACACCGTTCCATCACACACTCCCGGGGTCAGACACAGAGTGAAACTCCCTCCACACCGTTCCATCACACACTCCCGGGGTCAGACACAGAGTGAAGCTCCCTCCACATCGTCCCATCACACACTCCCGGGGTCAGACACAGAGTGAAGTTCCCTCTACACTGTCCCATCACACACTCCCGGGGTCAGACACAGAGTGAAGCTCCCTCCACACTGTCCCATCACACACTCCCAGGGTCAGGCACAGAGTGAAGCTCCCTCCACACCGTCCCATCACACAGTCCCGTGGACAGACACAGAGTGAAGTTCCCTCTACACCGTCCCATCACACACTCCCGGGGTCAGACACAGAGTGAAGTTCCCTCTACACTGTCCCATCACACACTCCCGGGGTCAGACACAGAGTGAAGTTCCCTCTACACCGTCCCATCACCAACTCCCTCTGCATCATCCCGAGATTTAGGACAAAGAAACATGACGTACAAGCCTAGATCGGTGGTGGGAAAAACCAGTGGATTCTGAATGGTTTGCCTGCCTCTCAGCGATAGGATGGGAATGTTTGAGCCAGTAAATATATTCATTGGGGTGGTGGGATTGGGAAATGGGAGGGGGCCAAGGAGAACTAGGGAGACGCAGTAGGTGTGGGAGATTCAGGGGCACGTGGCACTTGCCTCCAGGAGCGTGTAGCAGGAATTCCTCTTGAGAAAGGTCCTAGTGGCCTTCTCTCTCCAGGAGTGGGCAGTTGCTACCTGGCTCTCCAGCTGAGGTAGTTCTTCCATGCGAACAGGCAGGTCGCGCCCTACCGCCACCAGCCCCTCCAGGTCGTCCAGGCATGGGTAGTGGTCTCCATTCTGAAAGCAAATGGATGCTCGTTAGAAGGATGACGGCAAGAAGGGAGCTCTGTGATGTGGTCGGGGAGGTGTTGCAGTAGTGGTAACGAGGAGGGAGCGCCGCAAGGAGGGAGAAGTGAAATACTTAAGAGGAACACAAGGGGGGAGCTTCTTTACTCAGAGGGTGATAGTGTGGAACGAGCTGCCAGCAGAAATGGTGGATGCATGTTAGATTTCAACATTTAAGAGAAGCTGGACAGGGAGGGACGTGGAGGGCTACGGTCCAGGTGTGGGTAGATGGTGCGAAGAGAAGCAGGCTGAAGGGCCTGTTTCAGTTCTGTACTCCTAGTTACAATTTAAATCTGCAATTAAATGTCAACCAGTTATTCTATGTATGAAACTACTGCATTATTCTGAAATAGTAGTGGGGCAGTGTGGAGGCTCACGAGTTAGCAAGTTCGGGCTTGAAGCGTTCTGTATGGTAGGAGAGTATGGCCACTGAACGGCCATTTCAGGAGCTACCCAGCTGGGGCATACTGTCTAGCTGCTGAATCCACGACTCACAGTGTGTGTCAGTAATGGGGTACCCCTCCCCACAGATGACCCCAAGATATCCATAAGGGGCACATATAAGGGGATGGTTACAGTCAGAGAGGGCACAGGTTTAATGAGAGGGTAAAAAGGGGCAATTTTTTCCACAGGGTGACGGGTATTTGCAACAGGCTGCCAGAGGAAGTGGTAGAGATGGATACAATTACAACACTTGAGAGGGACTGAGGTAATTCCACCATGTGGACAGTCCCAAGCCTGGCTGTGGAAGAAGAAGGGGGCTGGCACCCCATCCTGTGAACACCCAGAGCTACAGAAACGCCAAAAGAGACCTCACCCCTGGGAGAGGAAGGACCTTTGCTGAGAAGGTATATGAAGTTGTATGCTGAAAGCAGAAGCCCCAGGGACAATCAACCTCGTATCGGCCCAGGACAGAGGTCTTTGACGAGCTGCCGTTGGCAGTCTACGGCTCAGCAGGAGTGATGGGCTTAAGAAGATGAAGAAGAACGAGACTGAGGTAGGTACGTGGTTGGAGAGGTTTAGAGGGCCTGTTTCTGCGCTGTGGGACTCTGTGACTCGGAGAGAGCTGCTTCGTCTGTGCCCATGTGTTCACTGTTATCCCGTTCGTTCAGGGTTGAATGAAAGGCAATTGGGGAACAAAGTGGGAAACATGTCCCCCTGAGGAAGGACTGAAAAAGGGCTCACAGCTCTGGAGAGCCGGTTCATTCTGAGAGAGAGAGGGAGAGAGAGAGAGAGTGTGTGTGTGTGTGTGTGTATGCGAGCATGAGAGTGTGAGAGAGTGTGTGAGAGTGAGAGAATGACAGAGTGAGAGTGAGAGAGTGAGTGAGAGTGTGTGTGATGGTGTGAGAGAGTGAGTGTGTGTGTGTGAGAAAGAGTGAAAGACTGAGTGAGTGTGTGTATTGCATGTATATTTGGGTGTGTTGTGAGTGAGTGAGTCTATACACATTCTCCCTGTGAACACGGGTTTTCCTTGGACAACCCGGTCTCCTCCCACATCCCAATGATTGTCAGTGGGTTATACCCCTCCCACAGTGTTGCTGGTAAGGGGTAGAATTGATGGTTGATGGCAGTGGGGGTGGGACCAAAAGGGACTCAGGGTACAACCCGCTGCTAGTGGCGGGGGGTGGGGAGAGAGCCAGAGTGGACCGCCCCACACTTGCAGCAGACTTGCCTGAATCTCCTCAACGTCCGCGATCCAGGCCTTGGCTTTGGACAGCGCCTCCTTCAGGGCCAGTACTTTGGGCAGTTCCACTGGAATATGCTCTGCCTCCTTTATTATGGCTTCAAGCGTGGCCGCCGGGTGCTTCTGCCTAGTGGGGGAATCCGTTACACATGACAACAACTCAATCTGGCGTCCGGCCCCATGCCCCGCATCTTGCTGAGAAGTTAGAAGGCCCAGTGGAACATGCAAACTCGACGGGGGCAGCTGGGGTAATGATCAGACACGTTCGCCCCGACGGAGTGGGCAGGGGGTTCCAAACCAGAACGAGGGGGCTGATTGAGACAGCACTTCAGGTTAGGACAAAAAAGGGGCAAGCCTTGCATATCTCCAGTGCAGGAAGGGGAGAGGTGAGGGAGCCTTTGTGGCTAGGGAGTGTGGACCAGAGGGGAGTCGAGGTGCACAGGAAGATGCTACTAAACTCTTGGGAGTGTTCCAGATTACGGGCATGTGCCATTGCCCCATTGACCTACTAACCCACATCTCGGGAAGTGGTTCACAGTTCCAAATGTGGCCCGACAGGATCTTTCCCACTCCAGCTACTGATCTGTGGCGCAGACTATCTGGTTGGGGCGAGAATCACACTCCCACCCTCCGTCCTCTCTCCGCCTGAGTCAGCTTTAACGACGAGGTGGGAAGGCCCCTCTGTGAGTGAGTCCCGGACTGTCAGCCTCCTCAGCCCTGGGTTGGCACCCAACACTTTCACCGTCTCCCAGCAGGGGGTGGCCCAGAGTCCCTCATCCCCATGTAGGAACTGTGCACCGGTGGATCAGCGTGTGCGTGCGCGCCGCTGTGTGTTTGTGTGCATACGCATTCGTGTATTTTCGTGCACGGGGTGTGCCTGTGCAAGTATCTGTACGTGTGTGGCAAAGTGTATCTGCACGTGTGAAAATACATATGTGCCTGAGCATGTCTGTGTGAGTGTGTGTATGCCAGTATGTGTCTCCGTGTACACACGACCCACAGCAGGACCTATCTCTCTACCCACAGGGAAACCTGCCCTCTCTTCCCTTCCCTGTGTCCCCTCTCCTGCCCAGTGTACCTGGCCTCCAGGCATATCACAGCCTTCTCCTCCCACCGCTCCGAGATGGTCACCAGCTCCTGCAGCTCCACCATGGCCTTCTCCACAGCCGGCTGCGGCTCCAGCCGTGAGCCCGACTCGATGAGCGGCCTCAGCTGGTCCAGCGTCACCTGCCCGCGGCCTGCCAGCGTCTGCCGCACCTCGCCCAGCCACTCAGCCTGCTGCGTCTCCTGCCTCAGCCGGGTCAGCTCGGGCAGCTCCAGCGGCAGCCACCTTCCCCGCTCCATCAGGTCCCGGAGCCCTCGCGAGCCCGTCGGCAGCTCCATCAGGGCCGTCTTCACCTCTGCCTGGAAGGCCTCGGCCTCCTCGAGTAACCCCTGGTTCACAAAGCAAGAGGCCAATTCCAAAGTCAATGAGACCTACTCCAAATCAATCCAACTCTTCCTTCTAACAGATCACTTAATGGCTACTTTACTGGGTAAAACTGCTCATTAATGCAAGTATCTAATCAGCCAATCACATGACAGCAATTCAATGCATAAAAGCATGCAGACATGGTCAAGAGTTGTTGTTCAGATCAAACATCAGAATGGAGAAGAAATGTGATCTAGGTGACTTTGACCATGGAATAATTGTCGGTGCCAGACGGGGTAGTTTAAATATTTCAGAAACTGCTAATCTCTTGGGATTTTTCACAGTCTCTAGAGTTTGCAGAGAATGGTGCGAAACAAAAAAAAAAATCCAGTGAGCGGCCTTGTTAATAAGAGAGGTCACAGGAGAATGACCAAACTGATTCAAGCTGACAGAAAGGCGACAGTAACTCAAATAACCATGATACAACAGTGTATAATGTGGTAAATTGGATCAGCAAGTTTGCTGATGATACAAAGATTGGAGGTGTAGTGGACAGTAAGGAAGGTTTTCAAAGCTTGCAGAGGGATTTGGGCCAGCTGGAAAAATGGGCTGAAAAATGGCAGATGGCGTTTAATACAGACAAGTGTGAGGTATTGCACTTTGGAAGGAAAAACCAAGGTAGAACATACAAGGTAAATGGTAGGGCATTGAGGAGTGCAGTAGAACAGAGGGATTTGGGAATACAGATACAAAATTCCCTAAAAGTGGCGTCACAGGTAGATAGGGTAAGTAAAGAGAGCTTTTGGTACATTGGCGTTTATAAATCAAAGTATTGAGTATAAGAGTTGGAACGTTATGGTGAGGTTGTATAAGACATTGGTGAGGCCGAATTTGGAGCACTGTGTGCAGTTTTGGTCACCGAATTACAGGAAGGATATTAATAAGGTCGAAAGAGTGCAGAGAAGGTTTACAAGGATGTTGCTGGGACTGAGAAACTGAGTTACAGAAAAAGGTTGAATAGGTTAGGTCTTTATTCCCTGGAGCGTAGAAGAATGAGGGGAGACTCGATAGGGGTAAATAAAATTATGATGGGTATAGATAGAGTGAATGCAAGCAGGCTTTTTCCATTGAGGCTAGGGGAGAAAAAAAAGAGGACATGGGTTAAGGGTGAAGGGGGAAAAGTTTAAAGGGAACATTGGGGGGGGTTCTTCACACAGAGTGGTGGGAGTGTGGAATGAGCTGCCAGATGAAGTGGTAAATGCGAGGTCACTTTTAACATTTAAGAAAAACTTGGACAGGTACATGGATGAGAGGTGTCTGGAGGGATATGGGCCAAGTGCAGGTCAGTATGACTAGGCAGAAGAACAGTTCAGCACAGCCAAGGGCCAACAGGCCTGTTTCTGTGCTGTAATGTTCTATGGTTCTATGTCGAACCTTGAAGCAGGCGACCACGGACATATACTCAGTGGCCTAGATAGAGTGAATATGGAGAGGATGTTTCCTGTAGTGGGAGAGTCTGGGAACAGAGGGCACTGCCTTAGAATAGAGGGTCATCCCTTTAGATGAGGAAGAATTTCTTTAGCCAGACGATGGTGAATCTGTGGAAGTCACTACCACAGACATTTGTTAGGTATATATTTAAAGCAGAGGCTGACACAAGTTCTTGAAGTGTAAAGGGTTGAAGTCAGGAGAATGGGGTTGAGAGAGATAATAAATCAGTCATGATGGAACGGCGGAGCAGTCTCAATAGCTAAACGGCCTGATCCTGCTTCTAAGTCTTATGGTTGAGGCTGCATAACCAGGCAAGATTTGTCAACAGTTGACCATCTCTAGGTGAGGTAGTGAGAGGAAGGAGTGTTGGGAGAGAGTAGGATCTATGCTCCCAAAGAAGGTGAGGATGAGGTGGGAAGAACATTTTGCTTGGTGGGTGGGTAGTGTTTTTTCCAGAGTTTGAGCTTGCCTCTTTGTGTGAGAGACGGGTGGGGGTGTGATGGCTCACAGAGTGGGTGGTGGAGGTGGAGAGGAGGGGAGGGTTTACCTGTACATCGCGGATTTCGCTGACGGCGCACGGCAGGCTGTGCAGATGCTCGATGAATGTCCGCAACCCCTCCACCGTCATCCGGGCCGGGGACTGAGCACCGTCCGTCTGGGACCTGGGGCAAGGAAGGCATCGTCAGTGGGCACAAGGCAGAGATGGCGCGGGACAGTGCCGACTTTCTCTCTCTCTCACTCTTCATCTGTCTCTCTTTCTCCCCATGTGAGTATCTCTCTCCAGCCTTTCCGTTACTCTCACTCTCTCCTTCTCCCAGCTGTACTTCTCTCTCCTCCTGTCTCTCCCTCCTCTAGCTTACTCTCCCTCTCTGTTTCTCTCTCACCCCCTTGCTCTCAGTCCGTGGCATGTGGAAGGATTTGCAGAACAGATGGGGTTGTTTCTGGGAGAGCACCTTGGGATGCCCCTGTAGAGATGAAGCAGTGGAAAAATTGCAAAGAAAGGTGCTAAGAAGAGAGGAGGGTCAGGGAAAGAGGAGAGACTCGGGAGTGAAGGGGCGAGTCAGGGGAGAGGAGTGAAGGGGCTGGTGGGGGGGGGAACAAAGGAAGGGGAGAACAGATGAAAGTTTCAGGGAAGGGGGGCAGGGCAGAATAAGAGGGTGGGGCCGGCGATAAGGTGACATGGGGAAAAGGCAGGGAAGGTGGCGCCAGGTCGTGAGTTGATCTCCCCTCCCATCCTACCTGACGCCCTTCTTGCTGGGAACCAGCTGCAGGATCTTGGCGACGCACTTCTCTGTCTCCTCCACGCTGCTCTTCAGCTGCTGCAGGAGGTTGCTGTCAGGGTACTTCCGCTCCTTCGCCTCCGACACCAGTGCCCTCAGCTCCTCCAGTGCTGCCGGGGGGGGGGGGGGGGGGGTGAAGGGAGAGAGAGGAAATATTGAAAGAAAATGTCAGTTATTTGTAACCCACCCTCACACAGAGACAGGAAGGGTTGGGGGGCGGGGTGGTCACAGAGATGGGAAGGGGTGTAGGGGACTGAGGGATTATAGAGTCCGGGAGGGAGGTTTTAGGGGGCACAGAGACAGGGAGTGGTGTAGGGACCAGAGGAAGCCACAAAGACAGGGAGGAGGGTGAGAACAGTATTCATCAGCTCTGCCCCCCTCTCCCCACCCAGAGGGAGAGGAACTGCCCTTACTTCTCCTCTGCTTGGTGTCCGGCTCCAGCGCTGCTCTCACTTTGGCCCCCCACGTGTCGAAGGACTCTGCCCGGATCTTCAGCTTGTGTAACATGGCCGGCAACTCGTCCAGGGTGTACCGGTACCTGCCAATGGGAGGCAGGGCGTCAGAGATCCTCACCGGTGACTTGGCCCCTCAATGCCAGGCCAGCTACCCACCCCAGCAATCCCACTTGCTGGCACCTTGCCCTCAGCCTTGGCAGCACCTCAGTACACGTGACAATGAAAATGTGGAAGCTTTAGAGAGGGGGCAGAGATTTACCAGGATGCTGCCTGGATTAGAGGGCATGTCTTATGAGGAGAGGTTGAGTAAGATAGGGCTTTTCTCTTTAGAGCAGCAGATAATAAGAGACAACTTGATTGAGGTGTATAAGATGATACCAGGTGGAGACAGAGTGGGTAACCAGAGACCTTTTCCCAGGGAGAAAATGGCTAACACGAGGGGAGTTAATTTTACGGTGACTGGAGGATGGACATACAGAGTGTGGTGGGTGTCTGTGGAATACCCTGCCAGAGGTGGAGGTAGAAGCAGATACATTACAGAGTATTAAAAAATGCAAAGTAAATTTATTAGCAAAGTACATATATATCTGCGTGCCGGGGAGGAGATAAGTCTCTACCAAAGGAGGTGTAAGGTGCTCCCTCCCTCTGCTAGCCTGCAGGTCACCCTTTGGCAAGGTGTGGCACCTGCTTAGTCAACCCCTCCCACCCCAATCAGGGTCACGGGAGGCCATGGGAGCGGGTGGTGGATGGTCGTATGAGCAGCCAGTGCAGATCACAATCCTGGTTATGTGACCACTGACACCAGGCAGACAATCTCTGAAGAGTATTGATAATGACTTGGGTCACCCGTCTTGTAAAGACTCTGCCCAGAAGAAGGTAATGGCAAACCACTTCTGTAGAAAAATTTGCCAAGAACAATTACGGTCAATGGAAAGACTTTGATCACTCACGTCATATTTCACGGCACACAATGAATGAACACCGAGATTCATTTGCAGTAGAACAAAAAAATACAATGGAATCAATGAAAAACTACACATAAGCCACCAATGTGCAAAAGACAAAACTGTGCAAATCCTGTAAAACAAATAATAATAAAAATAAATATGGAGCACATGAGTTGCAGAGTCCTTGAAAGTGAGTCCATAGGTTGTGGAATCAGTTCAAAGTTGAGATGATAGTGTTACGAATGTGCCGCAACTCTGAGGGGCCTAAGGGTACAAAGTCGCCCCCTCCTTTTTGAGAATCGCAAGATCGCTATTAATTCAGGTCTGGGACCCAGGAAATGAGACACGCAGAATCCACAAGGTTTGGTATGTGTCCTGGCCTCAGCGAAACAAAAACCCCTGATAACGACCATTGTCTCTTGGAGACGGAATTGTGTATTGAGTACTGTACTATTCATTGAAGCCCCTCGGGATGACCAGAGTGGGCTGGTTGAGGGATTGCATCATCCCAACCTGACTGACATCTGAGACCCCATGAGTAAGGATAAAAGAGGGTCTGGGGAACAACCCCTTTAGACGCACCAGGAGAAACTCTGGAAATCCAGTGACAGCGTTTTATAGCAAAAGCCGGTGGGGCCCGTGTGCGTCCTCCCTTGCCTGGGTTGGCGGGCTCACCACAGAAGAACAGTTTAGCTAAAGGAGAGGCCACAAGTGAACGGCCACACCAATGAGACTCCGACGGATCGAAATCATAAAAGGAAAGCTGGCAAGTTTTTCTCCCAAAACTCTCTCTCTCTCTCTCCAACCATTGCAAACCCAGCGGTCCCCAAAGGCTGCAGCCTGCATGAACTGAGTGAACTTTATATTTCCATCGGACAATACATTATCCCCTAGACAACTTATTTCTTATTGATTATTATTATACCTGCACTTTTAGATTTAGTATTGACGATGTATATTATCTGTATATTTGCATTGATATTATTTTTGTGTATTTTTACTAATAAATACTGTTAAAAATAGTATCATCAGACTTCAACGGACCTCTCTATCTTTGCTGGTAAGTGACCCAGTTACGGGGTTCGTAACAATAGAAAAGTGGCGGGCTATGTAGGTGGGAAGGGTTAGTTTGATCTTAGATTGGCACATGATGGGCCAAATGGCCTGCACTGTGCTGTAAATTCCAATAACAATTTGTACTCTAGTTCAAAACCCCATTGTATGCCCAACTCCAGCACTTCCATTCCACGCACCCACCACCCTATCCTCGAGGCCCCCTTTAAATCTTACACCTCTCACTAGCTTTTGTGTTGCCAACTGTGCTCACTCACAGGCACACAGCACTCTGCGCCCCTTGCAGGGTTAAACACTGGCTTGTTATCGCAAATATCTAATCCACCAATCATGTGGCAGCAACTCAATGCATGCAGACATGGTCAAGAGGTTCAGCTGTTGTTCAGATCAAACATCAGAATGGGGGAAGAAATATGATCTAAGTGACTTTGACCATGGAATGATTGTTGGTGCCAAACAGGGTGGTTTTAGTAGTTTAGAATATGCTGATGTCCTGGGAGTTTCACAAACAATAGTCTCTACAGCATGGGTTCCCAACCTGGGGTCCAAAGGCCCCTTGCTAAATGGTATTGGTCCTTGGCATAAAAAAGGTTGGGAACCCTTGCTCTAGAGCTTACAGAGAATGGTGCAAAAAAACAAAAAAAAATCCAGTGGGCAACAGTTTTGTGGGTGAAAGTGCCTTGTTAATGAGGTCAGAGGTGACTGTCGAGACTGGTTCAAACTGACAGGAAAGTGACAGTAACTTGAATAACTACGTTTCAGAGTATCTCTGAACACACATGTCAAGCTTTGTAATGGATGGGCTACAGAAGCAGAAGACCCGTACCTAATAAAGTGGCCACTGAGTGTATACCACTCGAACAGTCTCAGTTCTGTGGGAGTTGTCATTTGTCATGGGGATCAGATGTGAGAAGGGAGGGAGAGGTGGAAGAAGGTGCTGATAACTGGGTTTAGTGGGTATAATGTTGATGAGTATAGACAGGGAGGAAGAATGGATTTTTTTTTATGCGTATGGTAGTTGCTCGTCATATCCAACCATGACAGGCGACCTGTGCAAGAGAGCTCTTAAAGTTGCTGCTCTGAGTCATTTCCACTCTCTCGGCCTCAGAGGTCCGGGGCTCCTGTGCCCCGTCAGGCCCTTCGCTCTCCACAGAGCATTGCAGAACCACCTTCCTGGCTGTTGGATCTCACTGTAGATCTCATCTGCCAGGCTGCCGGAGCTGACTTTATAGCTTTCAACACAGTAACAGTGACCCTTCACCTGTCCCTGTACCTGCGTCCATCTTCCCAGCGATACTGACCCCATTTACAAGCACGTAGTCTTTGAAGTATTTGCCAGGATGCTTTCTACACGCCAGTCTTTGCCTCCAGATTCCAGAGGGTCTGAAGGAGACACATACCACTCAGATCCCCTCAAAACCTCTCATTCCTCGAAGGGGACGAGTGAAAACCCGGATGGACGGAATCAGGGACTGGATTCCTGACTCTGCTGGCTTTATGGTTTCTTTATGAGAACGGGGTGAAAACCCAACTGTTGTTCTCTCAAAGGGCAACAACAGACACTCAGAAAGACAGACAGACAGACAGTCAGTCAGCATTCCCCACCAAGGATGGGGAACATGGCCTCTCAGGGAGCTCTTGGGAAGAAAAAAGCTGAAGTTAGGGAAGGAAGGGAAGGTGGAGGGGGAAATGGTGGGGGGAGGCAGTGGGGATGAGGTGGAGAGAGTACGAGGGAGGGCAGGGTGAGGAGTTCCCTACCTCAGGTAATGCCGGCTGGGCGGGCAGTCACACAGATCGTCGATGTGGTAGAGACAAACCAGCCTCTCCAGGCAGTTGTAACAGGCCAGGGCCGACAGGAAGCAGGTGGTCTTACACTTGTCACACTGCCTCTCGTCGTCAGGCAGTAACTCAAACGCCTCCCTCTCTGCCTCTGTGATACCCTGTGGTGGGGGTGGGGGGAGAAGAGGTCCGTCAGCCCAGTCATACACCCCCCATCTGCAACTCCTTTCCATCCACTCCCCCTCCCTCACCCTTCCTTACTCACCTGCACCCAACATACCTCTTCTCCCCTCCCTCCACCCTCCTCTCCTGTACAATTGCCCCTTCCTTACCTCCCTCTCCATACCCCTCTTGCCCTCCCTACTTCACCTGCCTAAACCCCTCACGCATCCACACCATCTCACCCTCTTCTGATTCTCTCCCTTCTGCCCTGCCCATCCTCCCCCATTCCCCCTCTTCCTTCTCCCTAGTCCTCTTACCCCTCCCCCTCTGCTCACCTTCTCGAGCAGGGCCTTCCTGAGTTTTCGTTCCTCCTGAACCATGATGAACATCTCCTTGTGGACAGCCGCAGCCAGCCCCAGGTCCAGCTTCTCTGAGCAGGCCGCCATCTTGCAGATCAGCTCCTCGTGGGAAAACACGCAGTACCTTCGGAGCCAGCGGTAGTGCTCGATGCAGCGGCGCCCAGCCGGCAGCTGTGGGGAGAGAGCGCCAGGGCAGTCAGCGACCCCAAAGTCAAGGTCACCCACAGACCCGACACTCACCCAGCCCCTCCCCCCGAGCCGACACTACTCCACCTCACCCCCAGGCACACCGCACGCGATGAATCTGAGGGATTGGCGCTGAATTGCACAGGATTGATTGCGAGAATGTGGTGAATGATTAAGCCTTCCTACGCGTGGAGGTTTCTCTCTCTTTTGATGCGGGCGCAAGTTCCTTTCGTCTCTCTGTATCATTACCAACACGACTCCGTAAAAAAAGTTCAATCACACTACTCCTCTGTCTTTCTTGCTCTGTTTAGTATCTCTCATCATAACCCAGTCCCTCAAGTCCTGGCAATATACTTGTAAATCTTGAAATCACAGTGGTCCGGCAGCATAGCAGTTAGCGCAAAGCTCTACAGCACAAGCTGTAAGATTCAGGTTCGATTCAACTTGTACGTTCTCCCCGTGACTGTGTGGGTTTCCTCTGAGTGCTCCAGTTCCCCCCACACACCGGCTAAGATTAGTAAGTTCTGGGCATTGCACATTGGCGCCGGAGACATGGCGACCTTGTGGGCTGCCCAGCACAATCCTCACTGATTTGATCTGACACAAACAGCGCACGTCACTGTTTGTTTTGAAATACACGAGACAAATAAAGCTAATCTGTAAAAATCTTACATCTCCTCTGCACTCTTTCCAAGTTAATGGCTACCACACTGCTCTGATTTTAAGGTTTACAAGTATGTTGCCGGGACTTGAGGGACTGAGTTATGGTGAGAGTTACTAAGCAGGTTGGGTCCTTTCCTACAGCACAGCGGTCAAAACTGGCACAATATTCAAATGTGGCCTCACCAACGACTCACACAACTGCAACTTAACATCCCAACTCTCCATTCCCATTCCGACATGTCTGTCCACAGCATCCTCTACTACCATGATGAGGCCACGCTCAGCTTGGAGAAGCAACACCTCATTTTGTCTGGGTAGCTTCCAACCTGATGGCATGAACACAGATTTATCTAACCTATGGTAACTTCCACCCTTTTCTCTTCTTCCTTTTCCCATTCTAGTTCCCCTCTCAGCCCTTCTCTTCTCCTCAGCTGTCCATCACCCCTTTCCCTTTCTCCCATGGTCCACTCTTGTCTCCTATCAGATTCATTCTTGTTCATCCCTTTACCTCTTCCACCTATCACCTCCCAGCTTCTTGCTTCATCCCCTCTCCCCCACTCACTAGTTTCACCTCTCACCTGCCAGCTTGTACACCTCCCCCTCCCTCCCATCTTCTTATTCTGCCTTCTTCCCCCTTCCTTTCCAGTCCTGACGAAGGGTCTCGGCCCAAAACATCGACTATGGGTTCCTCTCCATAGATGCTGCCTGACTTGCTGAATTTGTGTGTGTTACTCTGGATTTTGAGCACTTGGCAGAAATTCTTGTGTATCCTCTTTGCTCTGACTGCTGAAGTGTTCTTCATTGCCCCTATCTATCTGCAGGGAGCTATGTCTTGTACTCCTTGCTCTGTCCTAATCTGAGGCTTTATAAGGAATTCATCAGACTGCACTTGGGGTACTGTGAGCAGTTCTTGGCCCCTTATGTAAAAAAAGGATGTGCTGGCATTGGATAGCATTCAGGAGGTTCATGAGAATGATCCCAGGAGTGAAAGGGTGCATGAGGAGCGTTTGACGGCTCTGGACCTGTACTGGCTGGAGTTTAGAAGAATGAGGGGAGATCTCATTGAAACCTAGAGAATATTGAAAGGCTTAGACCGAGTGAACATGCAGAGGATGTTTCACATGGTAGGGGGAGTCTAGGATGAGGCCACAGCCTCAGAGTAGATTAGAAGGACATCCATTCAGAACAGAGATGAGAAGGAATTTCTTTAGCCAGAGGGTGGTGAATCTGTGGAATTCATTGCCACAGACAAGTACAGAGGACAAGTCACTGGGTATATTTAAAGCAGAAGTTGATAGGTGCTAGATTAGTAAGGGCATCAAAGATTACAGGAAGGAGGCAGAAAATGGGGTTAAGACAGATAATAAGCAGTCATGATGGAATGACAGCACAGGCACGATGGGCCGAACATCCCACTTCTGCTCCTCTGACTTGTGGTCCTTGGTCAGGTAATACACATGTTTCAGAGAACAGGACCAATGCTCAAGGGGTTAGCCCCAGTCATCCTACCCAGTCCGCCGTACAGAAGTTGACAGCTTCTGCAAAGTTGTATCCTTGGTTGAAGCCGCTGTGATAAGCCCTGGGGAAGGTAATGACGAACTCTCCCGCACACTGGTTGGTCCTTACCACCTGAAAGACAGTAACACACCATCACAAATTCCCGGGGTCAGACACAGAGTGAAACTCCCTCCACACACTCCCGGGGTCAGACACAGAGTGAAGCTCCCTCCATACCATCCCATCACACTCTCCCGGGGTCAGACACAGAGTGAAGCTCCCTCCACACTGTCCCATCACACACTCCCGGGGTCAGACACAGAGTGAAACTCCCTCCGCACCGTCCCATCAAACACACCCGGGGTCAGACACAGAGTGAAGCTCCCTCCATACCATCCCATCACACTCTCCTGGGGTCAGACACAGAGTGAAGCTCCCTCCATACCATCCCATCACACTCTCCCGGGGTCAGACACAGAGTGAAGCTCCCTCCACACTGTCCCATCACACACTCCCGGGGTCAGACACAGAGTGAAACTCCCTCCACACCGTCCCATCAAACACACCTGGGGTCAGACACAGAGTGAAGCTCCCTCCATACCATCTCATCACACTCTCCTGGGGTCAGACACAAAGTGAAGCTCCCTCCATACCATCCCATCACACTCTCCCGGGGTCAGACACAGAGTGAAGCTCCCTCCATACCATCCCATCACACTCTCCCGGGGTCAGACACAGAGTGAAGCTCCCTCCATACCATCCCATCACACTCTCCTGGGGTCAGACACAGAGTGAAACTCCCTCCACACCGTCCCATCAAACACACCCGGGGTCAGACACAGAGTGAAGCTCCCTCCATACCATCCCATCACACTCTCCTGGGGTCAGACACAGAGTGAAGCTCCCTCCATACCATCCCATCACACTCTCCCGGGGTCAGACAGAGAGTGAAGCTCCCTCCACACTGTCCCATCACACACTCCCGGGGTCAGACACAGACTGAAACTCCCTCCACACCGTCCCATCACACTCTCCCGGGGTCAGACACAGAGTGAAACTCCCTCCACACCGTCCCATCACACACTCCCGGGGTCAGACACAGAGTGAAACTCCCTCCACACCATCCCAGCACACATTCCCGGGTTCAGACAAGAGTGAAGCTCCCTCCAAATCAATGAGAACCTTCATCACCCAGGATGTGCTCTCTTCTTATTGGTACCAAGGAGGAAAAGCTCATCAGATTTCTGAATGGCACACGAATCCATGAACACTACCTCAATATACCTGTTTCAGATTAATTGTTTTTTATTGTAACATAGCAAACTTTTGATGTACTTCATTGTACTGCTGCTATGAAACAAAGAATTTCACAACATACGTCAGTGATAATAAACTGGTTTCGTTTCAGGCAGGGGGTTCCCAACCTTGTTTATGCCATGGGCCAATACCATTAAGCAAGGTGTCTGCGGACCCTTGGCTTAGGGGACTGTAGGGATGGGCAATAAATGTTGGCCAGGTCAGAGGGTGTATAGGTGAAGAGAATATCATTGGGAAGGGGAACACAGAGGGCAGCATGTAGCCTAGCAGTTAGCGCAACGCTCTTACAGTACCACTGAGCGGGTTCAATTCCTGTCACAGTTTGGAAGGGACCAGAGGGCACAGCCTCAGAATAAAGGGCTGTCCATTTGAGATGAGGAGGAATTTCTTCAGCCAGAGGCCGGTGAATCTGTGGAATTCATTGCCACGGATGGCTGTGGATGCCGAGTCACTGGGCACACCTAAAGAGGAGGCTGATGGGTTCTTGATTAGTAAGGGCATCAAAGATTACAGGAAGAAGGCAGGAGGAAGGGGCTGAAAGGGATAATAAATCAACCGTGATGGAATGGCAGAGCAGACCCGATGGGCTGAATGGCCTACTTCTGCTCCTATGTGTTATGGCCTTGTGGTTTATTCGAGGAACCATGCAGATCCCCGGCACCGAACCCCAAATTCTGCCAAACCACAATCGAGATGCACGGGGTTACACTTAGTAAATCATCCGGTCCTGGGTGAAGTACTGAGCAGGGGAAGGCTATTCAGCCCACAATACTTGTGTTAGACACGACGGCCATTAAATTTCATCTACTTCCAATCCTGGCACATTCAGGTCTGTGTCACTCACAGCTTTTTCCAACGCTAACCCTGGCATGCTACCGTGGGGCAGTACAGTAACATAGCGGGTTAGCGCAACATCATTACAGCAACAGTGACCTGGGTTCAATTCTCGCCTCTGCCCGTAAGGAATTTGTAAGTTCTCCCCATGTCTGTGTGGGTTTCCTCCCACATTCCAAAGACAGACTGGTTAGGAAGTTGTGTTCTCCACAATTATTACCTTGAAGCGATCGCATCTGTTCCCAACATGAACCCCAACAACCCATTCAAAGCACACTACCGTGGGGCAGCACAGTGATGCAGCCATTCGCCTAACACTATTACAGTGCCAGCGATTGGGGTTCAATTCCCACCACCGCCCGTAAGGAGTCTGTACAATCCAAAGGCGTACGGGAGAGGGTTAGTGAGTTATGGGCGTGCTATACGTGGTGACATCTTTGCTCCTTACAGCACAAGACTGTGCAGGTTGTAAACAACACATTTCACCAGGTGAGAAATAAAGTTAATCTTTACATAATTGGAGAGTGGGACTCGGAGGGTGGCACAGTGACGGTAGCAGTGCCAGCAACTTGGGTTCAATTCCAGGAGCTGGTACACTCTCTCTGTGACGGGAGCTCCAGCTTCCTCCCACATCCCTAAGACAGAGGGCAGAGATTAATTGTCCAGTCTCGTTGGGAAGGGAGGGGCCTGTTACCGTGCAGTATCTGAATTCCCTGGGTTTTCCAGTAAGCGGGAAAACGGGGGGAGCAGGGCAGGGGGTTGGATGCTTACGGGCACTCCGTGGGACATCAGGATGTTGGGGTTCATGATGGTGACCAGCTGGTGCAGGAGGTCGGGCTGGCTCTCGAACAGCTCTGGCGTCAGCTTCTTCATCACGGCCTCCAGCTGCTCAGCTGCGTATGCCGGCACACCATACCACGTCTTGGGCTCTCCCCTGAGGAAGTGATGGGAAGAGGGTGAGTGACATTGGTACCAACACTGCCCACCTGCAACCCACACACACTCACAGGCCTGCAACCCTAGTAATGTTGAACCAACGCATCAATAATTCCCCTATATTCTGTCCCTCAGCTTCATGCTGACACCTCCAGGTCGACCTTGTGATTTGAGGTAGCTGCCCACCCTCTGTAACCTGAATTCGTTCCCACCTTGTAACCCGTGAACTCGTTTCCCCCTCTTGTAACCCAGGAACTCACCCCCCCATAACCCGTGAACTCATTCCCCCTTATAACCCATGAACTCACGCCCCCTTATAACCCTTGAAGTCATCCCCCCTTGTAACCCGTGAACTTGTTCCTACTTGTAACCCATGAAGTCACCACCCCAGTGACCTGTGAACTCACCCCCTGTAACCCATTCCCCTTTGTAACCCGTGAACTCAACCCCCCCCCGTAACCGGGGAACTCGCACCCCCCCCCCGTAACCCATGAACTCGTTCCTGCTTGTAACCTGTGAACTCATTCCCCCTTGTGACTCGTGAACTCACCTCCCTTGTGACCTGTGAACTCATTTCTGCTTGTAACCTGTGAAGTCATCACCCTTGTGACCCGTGAACCCACCCTCCCTTGTAACTCGTGAACATGATCTTCCCCCAACTCTGTAACGCGAGCATGTAACGAAGTCTGTGACTTGAGAACTCATTCTCTCCCCTGTAATTCGTGAACCCAATTCCTGCCCCCCCCAACTCTGTAACATGCACACACTCCCTGGAACTTGAGAACATAGCCCCACGTCATTCAGCACTTAAGAGTTCCACCCCTCCACCGCTTGGTAGCACCCGTGGTCTTCGATGATGCCCGCCCCTCTGTCCCAGGTCTTCTCTCTCTCACTGCCCAATGTCTCCCCACTCGCCGCTGCCATGTCTTCTCCTTCTCCCCTCTCCCCCCAATGGGCTGGACGGATGGCATCCACCAGTGGAGTTAGCTGAAGGAATGGTCCTCGAAACCTCCCTCCTCCCCCGTGTCTAACCCCACCCCACAGGGGCCAGTCGGCTGGTTGCCGGTTACCCACCAGTGGAGTTAGCTGAAGGAATGGTCCTCGAAACCTCCCTCCTCCCCCGTGTCTAACCCCACCCCACAGGGGCCAGTCGGCTGGTTGCCGGTTACCCACCAGTGGAGTTAGCTGAAGGAATGGTCCTCGAAACCTCCCTCCTCCCCCGTGTCTAACCCCACCCCACAGGGGCCAGTCGGCTGGTTGCCGGTTACCCACCAGTGGAGTTAGCTGAAGGAATGGTCCTTGAAACCTCCCTCCTCCCCCGTGTCTAACCCCACCCCACAGGGGCCAGTCGGCTGGTTGCCAGTTACCCACCAGTGCAGGTAGTTGATGGAGTAGCTCCAATGATCTTCGATGTGCCAGCAGAAAGCAGCGAAGCACATGCCCACGTAGAGCCAGGGCACCTTCATGCCAGAGATGTCGGCGTTGATATGGCACAGGACCGACTGCTCCAGCACCGGCATCACATTCAGGTTCCAGCCGCACGCCGTGTACTGCTGTAAGGGGGGAGAGAGGCACTGCTGAGTCCTGTGGGCTGAGGATGGGGCAGGGGGGAGATGGTGCACTGGGAGCGCGAGAGGTGACGGTCCTCGGGCGGGCACCTCCCACGGATGGTGCCGAGGATATTGAGGGAGATGAGGAGGGAGGAGTGATAGCCAAGAGCCAGAGTAAATTCAAGGAGCTGAAGAGCAAGAATGTGAAGGGCTCACTGTGGAGGGGTGGTCAAGAGGCAGCACCGTGCTGCAGGTGGGACGGTGATGCCCCTGGTAGGCTGGCTCTTGGGCATGGCCAAGCTGGCCATTTGATGGTCTAGGCATGACCCCTCTTCCAGAGAGGGGTAGAGGGAGGGGAGAGAGAAAGAGATATAGAAATAGAGAATGCGACCACTATGAGTTCAGTGGGGGTTTTAAGTGAACAGTGCCCCCCCCGGGAATTGAGTGCACTATAGATTGTAGAACTGTAATTTGAATTCAGTAACTGTATTTTAACTCCTAACCTTTTTATGTCTCTTGTATTTGAATAAAGTTTTGCATGCTTATTTACATTAAAAAAAAATGGATGGTGGTGCACACTAAGACAGATTTAAACTGCAACAATACCCTGTCTAGGGGTTACTCCTCAGAACAGCTGAGGTTTATCCTCACATTGGTGCTGTACCTCACTTGTGCAGGGAACTTGACAGCAATAACGACGATGTTATTTTGTCACGACCATTAAGGAGTTTACGCTTCATTCTGCAGGAACTATCTCATTTTACCTTGAAGTACCCAACAAAGTTTCAGTTAAATCTTTCAGCAAGCTCAGTGGCTCATGTCACACACCAACCCTGAATATTCAACCTGACTCAGTAACATTAAAGGTGGTTTCTCATCTAACGCATGCACACTGTAAACAAACTCCTGTATCCACTGTTTTCATTCATTAGAATAATGGAACTCTGCGCTTGCCTTGAACAAAGAATCTACTTACAACATTCCCATTTTGACTTCTGTAAAACCCGACCAAACTTTTAAGAAATTAGACATTAGATTTTCAAAATAAAACAGGGCAGTTAAGAGGGAGTGCTGCATTGAGGGAGGGACAGTGAGGAGAGAGCGCCTTGCTGCGGGACAGGCGGCGAGGAGAGCACGTTGCAGGAAGGGTGGTGAGGAGGGTACGCCATGCTGCAAGTCTCTGAAATGGAGGAGCTAAGGGGTGATGGAGATTTGATGGGATGTGTCGCAATGCTCTGCCTGGATACCGAAGGCTGATCAGTCTCTCCTCTCTGCTCCTCCCTCAGTGCATGCTCTCTTCCTCGATGCTCTTCCAACAGCTACTCAGCATACAAGCAATGGTGCAGATGGCCACTAGATGGCAGGATCACACAGGCATTGATGGACGGAGATACTGGGCGAACACAAGAGATGACATCTGCCGGAAGACCTCACTCAGCTGGTCGAGCAGCTGGGCAGTGGAGATGGAATGGTTGATGCTTCAGGTTGGAAGTGTGCTCTTTCAGGTCGATTGCCAGAATGTGGCAGAAACACACACGGCCAATGGATCACTTGGTGAATTGATTGGGCTTCCTACGTGAAGGAGGTACTCCCTCTCGACTGCGCATGCATTTCTGTCTCAGTGGACCTGATTCATCACTCCCACATACAAGCTGCCCACCGCATACTATTACTAACGTGACTCAGTAAAAGCGTTTACTGCTGATACTCTTGTTGCTCTTGCCCAGCGGATTCATAATGGAGCCTTCTGATGCAGGTTTTGATCCAAAATGTCGCAGAGGATCCAGAAAATATGTGCTGGCACTGGAGAGGGTCCAGAACACGTTCACGAGAATGATTCCAGGAATAAAAGGGTTAATGTATGAGGAGTGTTTGTTGGCTCTGAGCCTGTACACACTGGGGTTTAGAAGAATGAGGGGGGATATCTCACTGAACCCTATTGAATACTTAAAGGCATAGAGTGGAGAGGATGTTCCCTATAGTGGGCGAGTCTAGGATGAGAGAGGCATATCCTCAGAATAGAAGGACATCCATTTAGCATAGATGGCAGTGGAGGCTAAGTCAGTGGGTGTATTTAAAGCAGAGGTTGACAGGTCCTTGATGAGACAAGGTATCTCAGATTGTGGTGAGAAGGCGAATGGGGTTGAGAGGGATAATGAATTAGCCATGATGGAACGATGGAGCAGATTTGATGGGCTGAACGGCCTAATTCTGCTCCTATGTGTTATGGTCTTGTGGTGAATTTGAGGAACGATGCAGATCCCTGGCAATGAACCCCATCCAAATTCTGGTGATCCACAACTGAGATGCACGGGGCTACACTTAGTAAATCATCCAGGCCTGGCTGAAGCACTGAGCATAGAACGGAGAACAGTAAGGCACTGAAGGCCATTCGGCCCACAATATCTGTGTAAGACATGAAGCCCAATTAAATTAAATTCCTTCTACCTCCAATTCCGGCATATTCAGGCCTCTGTCTCACAGCCTTTTAAACACTACTATCATATCTGATTCCTACACTAACCCTGGCAGCCTGCTCCAGGCACATGGACAGTAATGTAGTGATTAACGTAACATTATTACAGCACCAGTATCCTGGGTTCAATTCCTACTGCTGCCCATAAGGTTCTCCCTGTTGGTCTCCTCCGGGTGCTCTGGTTTCCTCCCACATCCCAAAGATCTATGGGATGTATGTTAATTGGTCACACGGGTGTAACTGGGCAGCATGGGCTTGTTGGGCTGTTAACCATGTTGTATCTCCAAATAAAGTAGAAATATAAATAATTTGCCCTGCAGACCTTTAAACTTACTCCTCTCACCTCAAACACATTCTCTCTAGTATTTGACAATTCCATCCAGGGATAAAGATTCTGGCTGTCAACCCTATCGTTGTCCCTCATAATTTTATAAACCTCTACTAGGTCTCCCCTCAGCCTCTGCTGCTCCAAAGAAAACTGCAGAAGTTTGTCCAACCTCTCCTTATAGCTCACGCCCTCCAATCCGGTCAGCATCTTGATAAACTTCCGCACCCTCTCCAAAGCCTCCACATCATAGAGACATAGACCACTACAGCACAGAAAAGGCCTGCTTGCATTTACCCTATCTATACCCCTCATAATTTTATAAACCTCTATCAAATCTCCCCTCATTCTCCTACGCTTCAGGGAATAAAGTCCTAACTTATTCAATATTTCCCTGTAACGGAGGTCTTCAAGTTTCGGCAACATCCTTGTAAATTTTCCCTGCACTTTTTCCAATCTTACTGGTATCTTTCCTGTAGGTAGGTGACCAGATTGGGTGGCAGGGTGGAGATACGGGTGAAGGCACTCCTTCCCTCCACTAGCTGTAGGTTACCCTTGGGCAATGTGTAGCACCTGCTTAGCCCCATCGATCAGGGGTCACATGAAGCCATGGAGCAGGTGGTGGATGGTCATATGAGCAGTCGGTGCAGATCACAAGTCCTGGTTATGCAACCACTGACACCAGGCAGACAATCTCTGAAGAGATTGCTAATGGCTGGGGTCACTCGTCTTGTAAAGACTCTGCCCAGAAGAACACAATGGCAAAACACTTCTGTAGAACAGTTTGCCAAGAATAATCACGGTCATACAACACAATACATAATGATGAGGTGACCAGAACTGCACACGATACTCCAAATTAGGCCTCACCAACGTCTTATACAATTTTAACATAACATCTCAACTTCTGTACTCAGCACTTTGATTTATGAAGCCAAGGTGCCAAAATCTCTCTTTATGGCGTCATTTCCAAGGAATTATGGATCTGTATTCCCAGATCCCTCTGTTCTATGTCCTTCCTAAATGAGGTAGCCAGAACTGCACACAATATTATAAATGTGTTCTGATCAAAGTTTTATAGAGCTGCACCTCGACTTCATCTTTATCACATCTCTTAACGTGTCCACTTGCTGGGAACTGAGGACATTTACGCAGAGAATGAGTGAGCATGGTAGCCAGAGAGCAGAGGAGTGAACCATGCCTCTCTGTGGAAGCTGATGATGGATTAGGCTGTTTAATTGTTATGTTCTTTGCATCTTAACAACTAATTACTTGCTAGTACAGGTGGCCCCCGTTTTTCGAACGCTCGCTTTACGACAGCTCGCTGTTACGAAAGACCTATATTAGTACCTGTTTTCGCTGACCAAAGAGGATTTTCGCTTTTACAAAAAAAAGATGTCCGCTTTATATGTGTGTTTACCCCGAGGAAGACTACCATGACAGTGAAGCCTTGTGCGGGCAGTTGTTTGCAAATGCATGTACGTGCCGATTTGTTTTCTCCACATTGATTTTGGCTCGCTGTGTTCCCGATTTTGGTAAGTGAAACTATACTGCACATACAATATTTCTATTTTATATAGGCTGTATATTTATCATATCATTCCTGCTTTTACTATATGTTTGTGATATTTTAGGTTTTATGTGTTATTTGGTTTGATTTGGTAGGTTATTTTTTGGGTCTGGGAACACACAAAAAATTTTCCCATATAAGTTAATGGTAATTGCTTCTTCGCTTTACGACATTTCGGATTACAAACAGTTTCATAGGAACACTCCACCTTCGGATAGCGGGAGAAACCTGTACCTTTCATGACTATTATGTACACATAACTGTTTAGTATGTTCCCTAGTGGTAACAGTGTGCAGAATTTCAGTGTGCTCCCTAGTGGCTACATTTGTATGTTTCTGGAAAGCTGTGTTATTTGAATAGGGGCTCTCTGATTGGTTGATTGTTACCTGCAAATTTGAATGGAATGTTTTTTAATGGAGTATTAAAAAGAGTTGACCACGCGGTGGCGCCATCCCCTCCGTGATTGGCTGCACCACAGCCTGGTTTGGAAATACCAATGCCCTTGAATGGAAAATCCTACAAAAAGTAGTGGATATGGCTCAATCTATCATGGATAAAAACCTCCCTACCACTGTGCACATCGAAACGGTGCGCTGTCACAGGAAAGCAGCATCCATCATCAAGGACCCCCTCCACTCAGGACATGCTTTCATCTCACTGCTGCCATCAGGAAGTCTCAGGACTCACACCACCATGTTCAGGAACAGTTAGTACCTCTCAATCATCAGCCTCTTGAACCAAAGGGGATAACTTCACTCGCCCCATCATTGAAATGTTCCCACAACCTACAGGCTCACTTTGAAGGACTCTTCATCTCACGTTCTCGATTATTTATTATGTCTTGATTTTTGTATTTGAACAGTTTGTTCTCTTTTGCACGCAGGTTAAAGCCTAAGTTGGAGTGGTCTTTCACTGATTCTATCTATTATGGTTATTTTTCTATTCTGGATTTACTGAGTATGCCTACAAAAAAATGAATCTCAGGATTGGATGACATAAATGTTTACTCTGAACGTGGTCACAGTATGTATATGCAGTTGTTCAGTGTGTCCCCAAGTGATTACATATGTATGATTCGCAGGAAGCTTCTCTGCTGCTGCATTATATGATTGGTTTTTCTTATCTAGAAATTTGAATGGTATGTTCCTTAAATACGGGTATAGAAAGAGCTGGCCACACCGTGGCACCTTTAGTCTCTCCTTTTTGCTTCTTCCTCTCTTCATTACCCAACCTTTAACACTGTCAGGCAGCATCAATGGAACAGTCGATGTTTAAGGCAAAAAACTTCCATCAGGACTGGAAAGGAAGGGGGTAAAAGCCAGAATAAGAAGGTGGGGCATTGAGGGTTGACACACAGAGGAGGGGACGGTGCTCTCGGGAGAATTGGCCGGTTTGATTAAAATTAAGCGAGGAGGGGCTTGAGGCGCTGCGCCCACCTACCTCCTCCTCTGGGGCCAGTTGCCGCCTGCCGCCCTTGGTGGGGAAGCCGCTGCCAAATTCCTTGGAATGGATATCGGCCCCGTACTCCACCGTGACGTCCTCCTCGATGCTGCTGACCAACCGCCAGAACTCCTTCTCCACCAACTCAGTGGGCACCATCTGTAGACAGGCCGGAGGTCTGGGTGAACGAATGAGGGGGAAGGAAGTGGCTGTGGATCGAGGTGAAGCAGCTCAATAGGAAGAGGGAGGATCGAGAGGGGACCTTGCGAGGAGGGTGGGTATATCATGGGGGCAGCAGGAAAAGGGGGCAAGAATTGCAGGGGAGTGAGGGAGGGGAATATGGAGAGGCAGGCAAGGGTTGATGTACAGGAGCAAGGGGGAGGAGCGAGGGAGGAGGGTGATTGAGGAGGAATGGGAGAAAGGGTAGCAAAGATCGAGGGGAGAGTGAGAAGGGACTAGGATCGAGGAGCAGCAGCAGAGAGGTAAGGATCGAGAGGGAGCTGCGAAGGAGGGGGAATGAGTGTGAGAAGCGAGGAACGAGAGGGCGTGGCGATCAAGGAGGAGTGGGAGAGGGGGCTGAGAGTAGCGAGGGCTGACTGCTGAGGGGGAGCATGGAAAGTGGAGGAGTGAAACGGAGACAGAAGGGTGGTGAGGATCAAGTGGGAAGTGGGAGAGGGAGAATGAGGAGTGAGGCAGGTTGTAACAGGGGGGCGGTACAGTAAGTAAGGAGGGGACAACCAAGAGCAGAGGAGAGTAATGGGCAAGAGGGAACAGAGCAAGGCGAGGCGTGATGGACAAAAAGGTCGAGAGTGTACATTTGAGTGGGAGGGAGAGACGTAGCAAGCCACACACTCACGTGAGCAGGCATGTTGAAGTAATCGGATTTGAAGCTGTCGGCCATCTCTCCGAAGCTCTGTAGGGTATACTCCCTCGTCGCCTGTTCAAAGCCAAAAGCCTCTGCCGGTTTTTTACACTCCTGAAGGATGAGAGAACCAGAAACGGCTACAGCTCAGAGCAGATGATTCAGACACCAAGAGGAGGAAGGGTAATGAGAGGAGGGAGTGTGAGGACTGATACGATCTTGAAACATATCCCATTAACTCTTAATTCAATTCACACATTCTCTGAAATTCACTGCATGCTGTGAACCAATGTCACACCCATCCCCACCGGTACTGTACCCCGATGTTAAACAGTGACAGACCCACGTTATAATGCCCGATCTTGGTTGTACCCCCCCCCCGCCCCTTGCTCTGGAAACTGCCAAGTCTGAGCCTTACTTCAACGACACACTTTGGACAGCGCCAGTCTCCTCGTGGGATCTCGGGCAGTGGGGGAATGAGGCAGTAGGTGTGGTAGCTATCCTCACATCCTTCGCACAGCACCATCTTGGAATCCTCAGCACCACGGGAGCAGATGACACAGACATACGATTCCACCTGGAAAGGAGGGCAGGAAGGGCAGAGCATGAATAGAGTAGGGTGGCGCATTTGAGGGGAAGCAGATACCCCACTGCCCCTCCCAAAAACCAGCGCCACCCCCTTCTTCCCTGTGCCCGAAAGCCTGTTTGGTGTGCTCACCCTGTCCGCATGTTTGCTATCCTGGTCTTTCTTTGCACAAAATTCATTCTGGGAGAGGGGGATGTTTCAGAGACAGGGGCCCGGGCAGTTTCAGAGACAGGGTTCCGGGATGTGTCGAGGATAGGAGTTCCTTGCTGTTTCTGTACAGGGGTCCTGGGATGTGTTGGGGACAGCATTCTGGAGTGCGCTAGAGGTCCAAAAGTTGCAATTGGAAACTATTTCCAGCTGGTGGTCCCATCATGGATCAGGGAGAAGGATCCAGGATTTAGTCAAGTCCTGGAGCTGGCAACAAGAGGGAGGAGGGCAGCAATAAATTTCTCGGAGAGGGATGTGAAGCCCCAGGATGGGTGTGCAAAGGTGGCGGGGGGGGGGGGGGGGGTTTGAAATTAATTGAATCCTACAGAACAGATTGGACAGTTTTTTTGCACAACATGGAGGAGGGCTCTTTGGCCCACTGATTATGTGCTGAGCAGTGACCACCCATGTACACCTATCTTCTGCTGATCCCATTTCGTTCTCCCCAGACTCCGCCCTCATCCACTGACGGGCAAACAAACTAACCCCCCAGACCACCCCTGCATGTTGCTCGGAAGTGGAATGAAATTCCTGGGGTCATGGGATGGGCTGAAACTACCACAAACACATATGTTCACATACAGATACGCACACATACACACACACATGGGGGCTCTCTCTCACACACTCACACACACGGTGCCAGAGGTTACACTTACTCGCTATGCCACCCCTTTCCTTGGCTCAGTCAGGTCAAATACAAGGTTCATCAGCTGGCAGCTGTTGAGGGGACCCCAGAAGTGGGAAGACATGACCACAGTGTCTGGGGTAAGACAGTGCTCACTTACGTGCTGCAAGGTAGCAGCTCCCTTTCTCAGCCGCATGGTCATCTTCCCAGCAGGCTCTCCCACCGACCGCTCCTCCTTCACCTGCGCACAGAGCTCCAGGGCGCAGGTTTCCACCTTGGGCTCGACCACGCTCTCTTCCTTCACCACCAGCGTGGGCGGGCAGTCCAGGCAGTCCTTGTCTAAGGGGAGGCAGAGACGAGCAGAGTCAGAGCAGGTGGAGGGGGAGAGTGGGGGAGGGAGGAGAGAGGAGTGAGGGGAGAGGGGGGAGGGGGAAGCAGGGGGGAGAGGAGGGAGATGAGAGAAAGGGAGAGGGAGAGAAGGAGAAAGAGAGAGAGAAGAGGAAGAAAGGAGAAGGGATAGAAGGGGGAGTGAAAGGTAGAAAGGGAGGGATAGAAGGGGAGAGGGGTGTGGAGAGCGTTGGGGGAAAGGTGGGGTGGAGAGGGGAAGTTAGAGAGAAAAAGGGGGGTGGAGGGGAAGGGGTGGCAGAGAGGAAAAGGGGAGAGAGAGAGAAAAGGAGAGAGAGAAAAAGGTAAGGGAAAGGGTGAAAGAGGGCTGGGGAAAGGAAGGAGGGAGAAGGCAAGGCACCGAGGGGAAGGGTACATTGGGTGTGAGGGAAGCACAGAGAGCGAATGAATGGGGACACAGGGTAGACAGAGAGGATGGGGCGGGGAAAGAAGGGAAGGGGATGGTGGAGACGGGAATGTGGGGAGGATGGGGCGAGAGGGACTGAGCAGGGCGGGGGTAAATCGTGCTGGGGTGGACGGTACACACCTCTCTTCCTGCTGCCTCGATCTTTCACCACCAGCCCCAGCCCTACCATTTTGGGGCCGGCTCCGTAAATCTGCAGCTTCTTGAGCTCTGGGTTCTTGGCGATGTCTGCCTCGGTAGGCTCGGTCTGAAGGGACCACAGAAAGAAACACGACACGTTGCTTTGAGACCTCAGCTCAGCTCTATTTTACAAAAGTTTATTGAATGACTGTGACAACACAGCAGCACTCTAACCAATAAACTAGTTTTAGTGTCAACTTGAAACATGATTTGAATTTAAATACATTACTAGAATATAAAAGTGAGGATGTGACAAACAGTATCGACAAACAACCAATGTGCAAATACACAAGAAAAGAAATAATAATAAATAAATATGAAGAACATGAAATGAAGAGTCCTTGAAAGTGAGTCCATAGACTGTGGGAAGTGTAGGGGTGGGTGAAGTTATCCCCTCTGATTCAACAGCCTGATGCGTTAAGGGCAATAACTGTCCCTGAACCTGGTGGTGAGACCCGAGGATGACTACAGTGAGCCAGCACTTGGAGTACTGTAAACAGTTTATCCAATAAAGAATGTGCTGGCATTGGAGACGGTCCAGAGGAGATTCATGAGAATGATCCCGGGATGAAAGGGTTAACATTCGAGCCTTAGATGGCTCTGGGCCTGTACTCACTGAGCTTAGGAAAATGAGGATGGGATCTCACCATAACCTATCGAGTACCGAAATGGAGATGGAGAGGATGTTTTCTATAGTGGGAGGGACTAGGATCAGGGAGCACGTCCTCAGAATAGAAACACTTCCCTCTAGAATACAGTGGAATTGAGAAGGGATTTCTTCAGCCAAAGGGTGGGAAATCTGTGGAATTCATTGCCACAGAAGGCCATGGAGCCCAGGTCTTTGGGTATTTATAAAGCACAGGTTGACAGGTTCTTGATTAGTAAAGGGGGATGGGGGTCAAAAGTTACAGGGAGAAGGTGGAAAATCGGGTTGAGAGGGATAATAAATCAGCCATGATGGAATGGCGGAGCAGACTCGATGAACCAAATGGCTTAATTCTGCTCCTATGCCTTATGGTCTTATCTATAACACTCCAGGCTCCAGGAGGCCAGTTCCCTGCAATCCCCATGGATACTGCGTGGTCTTTCTCCAGGGACACCCGGGAATGGACGTAAGAGGAATGGGCAGTCGGCTTGGGCAGAACCCACAAATGTCTGCCGCCCGGACCTGTGAAAGGCTGGCTCCGGCACAAAGTTCTCCTGAATACGAATCCACTCCTTGCCATTACCTGCCACCCACTGACTCCTTGTCCACCTATCATTTCAGTGGCCGGGAAGAGTCAGTGTACGATTGGTATAGAGAGTGTGAGCGACTGCAGCCTTTGAGTATCTGTAGGGGCTGCTCTGAAAGTACCAGCTGCACTTCACCCCCATGCTCCTGATCTACAGTCACCTGGCGTGGAGGTGGATGTCCTGTTCAGTTTTTATTAATCTATTTTATATTTACTTAGAGCTACAGCGTGAAGCAGGACTTTCCAGCCCTTTGAGTCGCGCCGTCCCCAGCAGCCCAACAATTTAACCCTAGCCCAATCACCGGACTAGTTACAATGACTAATTAATCTGCTAACTGGCAACTCTTTGGACTGGGGGAGGAAACCCACACTCTCAAGGGAAGGAGCATACAAATTTGCCGGAACTGCACTCCGATGCCCCGAACTGTAATATTGTCGTGCTAACCACGACCGTTTCCCTCCGGAACCACAGTCAAGCTGCTGAGGAGGGAAATGGGCTCACTGCGGGACGAGACTACCCAGGTGAGACCCAACATGTCAACTGTTCAGTCACCTCCAGGCGCTGAGTTCGTCCAGCAGATTGTCTGTGGTTCCAGAGTCTAATACCTGCAGTTTCCTGTGACTCAACCAAAGATCCCCCCACCCCTCCCCACACTCTCGGGACGTCATCTTCCCGGAGAGGAACTCCAAGAGTCTTCAGGGACTCTGCAGTTCATGCTTTGTGTATTATTTGTGTTTATTTTTTTAACTGTTTGATCTATCTGCCCTTTTTCCCACACATTGGGTGTCTTTTGGTCCTTGCTGTGCGGGGTATTTTGTGAATTATATTCTGGTTGTCTGCTTTGTGGCTGCCTGCAACAAGATGAATCTCCAGGTTGTAAATGGTATATATACTTTGATAATAAATATGCTTTGAACTTCAGAAGCAAACAAGAACCTTGAGGAAGAATTGACAGTAGAGTCGACAGCAGTTCACTGCCCTTGCTGCAGTGTAGCTCTCTTCCTACACCCAGAACCCGCAACATTGGAAACTGAACCGTGGGCTGTTAGGGGAGGCCTGCAGTGGTCCCAGAACTCTTCCCCCACGGTTTCACCTACCTCAGTCTGCAGTCGTTTGGCACGGCGCCCGTAGCTGTTCATCTTGTTGGGCTGCACGGACTGGCGCAGGGGGATGCTGTGCGGCTTATACTCCCGGTCCTTCTCCTCGCTGTCATACTGTGGCCCCGGCTGGCACTGCGGACATCAACACAGTGAGCAGAAAGGGAGAGAGGGTTCTCCCTCACCACTGTCCCTTCCAGAATGAGGCTTCTTCACCACCTCCCCATGGAGTGCCTCTCCCTCACCAACACCTCCCCCACACTGACTCCCCTCACCGACACCTCCCCCACAGTGACTCTCCCTCACTGATACCACTCCGACACTGACTCTCCCTCACCACCTCCCCCACAGTGACTCCCCTCACCGACACCTCCCCCACAGTGACTCTCCCTCACTGATACCACCCCGACACTGACTCTCCCTCACCACCTCCCCCACACTGACTCTCCCTCACCGACCTCCCCCAGTGACTCTCCTCACCGACACCTCCCCTACAGTGACTCTCCCTCACTGATACCACCCGACACTGACTCTCCCTCACCACCTCCCCCACACTGACTCTCCCTCACCGACCTCCCCCAGTGACTCTCCTCACCGACACCTCCCCTACAGTGACTCTCCCTCACTGATACCACCCCGACACTGACTCTCTCTCACCACCTCCCCCACACTGACTCTCCCTCACCACCTCCCCCACACTGACTCTCCCTCACCGACCTCCCCCAGTGACTCCCCTGACACCTCCCCCACAGTGACTCCCCCTCACTGATACCACCCCGACACTGACTCTCCCTCACCACCTCCCCCACACTGACTCTCCCTCACCGACCTCCCCCAGTGACTCCCCTCACCGACACCTCCCCCACAGTGACTCTCCCTCACTGATACCACCCCGACACTGACTCTCCCTCACCGACCTCCCCCAGTGACTCCCCTGACACCTCCCCCACAGTGACTCCCCCTCACTGATACCACCCCGACACTGACTCTCCCTCACCACCTCCCCCTCACCGACCTCCCCCAGTGACTCCCCTCACCGACACCTCCCCCACAGTGACTCTCCCTCACTGATACCACCCCGACACTGACTCTCCCTCACCACCTCCCCATCAGTGACTCCCCTCACCGACCTCCCCGTGACTCCCCTCACCGACACCTCCCCCACAGTGACTCTCCCTCACTGATACCACCCCGACACTGACTCTCCCTCACCACCTCCCCCACAGTGACTCTCCCTCACTGACCTCCCCCAGTGACTCCCCTCACCGACCTCCCACAGTGACTCCCCTCACCGACACCTCCCCCAGTGACTCCCCTCACCGACACCTCCCCCACAGTGACTCTCCCTCACCGACAGCTCCCCCACACTGACTCTCCCTCACCGACACCTCCCCCACACTGTCAATCCCTCACCGACACCTCCCCCACAGTGACTCTCCCTCACTGACCTCCCCCAGTGACTCTCCCTCACTGATACCACCCCGACACTGACTCTCTCTCACCACCTCCCCATCAGTGACTCTCCTCACCGACACCTCCCCCACAGTGACTCTCCCTCACTGATACCACCCCGACACTGACTCTCCCTCTCCACCTCCCCCACACTGACTCTCCCTCACCGACACCTCCCCCAGTGACTCTCCTCACCGACACCTCCCCCAGTGACTCTCCCTCACTGATACCACCCCGACACTGACTCTCCCTCACCACCTCCCCCACAGTGACTCCCCTCACCGACACCTCCCCCAGTGACTCCCCTCACCGACACCTCCCCCAGTGACTCCCCTCACCGACACCTCCCCCAGTGACTCCCCTCACCGACACCTCCCCCAGTGACTCTCCCTCACTGATACCACCCCGACACTGACTCTCCCTCACTGATACCACCCCGACACTGACTCTCCCTCACCACCTCCCCCACACTCTCTCCCTCACTGACCTCCCCCAGTGACTCCCCTCACCGACACCTCCCCCAGTGACTCTCTCTCACTGATACCACCCCGACACTGACTCTCCCTCACTGATACCACCCCGACACTGACTCTCCCTCACCACCTCCCCCACACTGACTCTCCCTCACTGACCTCCCCCAGTGACTCCCCTCACCGACACCTCCCCCAGTGACTCTCTCTCACTGATACCACCCCGACACTGACTCTCCCTCACCACCTCCCCCACATTCTCTCCCTCACTGACACCTCCCCAACACTCTCTCCCTCACTGACACCTCCCCCACACTGACTCTCCCTCACCGACACCTCCCCAGTGACTCTCCCTCACCGACACCTCCCCCACACTGACTCTCCCTCACTACCTCCCCCACTGACTCTTCCTCACCGACACCTCCCCCACACTGACTCTCCCTCACCGACACCTCCCCAGTGACTCTCCCTCACCGACACCTCCCCCACACTGACTCTCCCTCACCACCTCCCCCACACTGACTCTCCCTCACTACCTCCCCCACTGACTCTTCCTCACCGACACCTCCCCCACACTGACTCTCCCTCACCGACACCTCCTCTACACTGACTCTCCCTCACCACCTCCCCCACACTGACTCTCCCTCACCGACCTCCCCCAGTGACTCTCCTCACCGACACCTCCCCCAGTGACTCTCCTCACCGACACCTCCCCCAGTGACTCTCCCTCACTGATACCACCCCGACACTGACACTCCCTCACCACCTCCCCCACACTGACTCTCCCTCACTGACCTCCCCCAGTGACTCCCCTCACCGACACCTCCCCCACAGTGACTCTCTCTCACTGATACCACCCCGACACTGACTCTCCCTCACCACCTCCCCCACACTGACTCTCCCTCACTGACCTCCCCCAGTGACTCTCCCTCACCGACACCTCCCCCACACTGACTCTCCCTCACTACCTCCCCCACTGACTCTTCCTCACCGACACCTCCCCCACACTGACTCTCCCTCACCGACACCTCCCCCACACTGACTCTCCCTCACTACCTCCCCCACTGACTCTTCCTCACCGACACCTCCCCCACACTGACTCTCCCTCACCGACACCTCCTCTACACTGACTCTCCCTCACCACCTCCCCCACACTGACTCTCCCTCACCGACCTCCCCCAGTGACTCTCCTCACCGACACCTCCCCCAGTGACTCTCCTCACCGACACCTCCCCCAGTGACTCTCCTCACCGACACCTCCCCCAGTGACTCTCCCTCACTGATACCACCCCGACACTGACTCTCCCTCACCACCTCCCCCACACTGACTCTCCCTCACTGACCTCCCCCAGTGACTCCCCTCACCGACACCTCCCCCACAGTGACTCTCTCTCACTGATACCACCCCCGACACTGACTCTCCCTCACCACCTCCCCCACACTGACTCTCCCTCACTGACCTCCCCCAGTGACTCTCCCTCACCGACACCTCCCCCACACTGACTCTCCCTCACTACCTCCCCCACTGACTCTTCCTCACCGACACCTCCCCCACACTGACTCTCCCTCACCGACACCTCCCCCACACTGACTCTCCCTCACTACCTCCCCCACTGACTCTTCCTCACCGACACCTTCCCCACACTGACTGCCCCTCACCGACACCTCCCCCACACTGACTCCCCCTCACCGACACCTCCCCCACATTGACTCTCCCTCACCGACACCTCCCCCACACTGACTCCCTCCCACCACTGCCCCTTCCACTGAGAGATGCTCCCTAACCAAGGCCCCCTCACTCAGCGTGATGCTCCCCTGATATTGTGCTGGACCTTGCCTCCGTACTCCCTCCCCCACACGAACGTAACTGCTGGCTGCCCTGCAATGAAATATGCTGCCAACACAGCCTCAGGCAGCGAGCTGAGGCACAGACCCCGCCGGGTGTGGGTGGGCTGCTCTTACCGCTAGACTGGCTCCAGACTGGAAGGTGTAGAAGGGGTAGATGACCCTCTCGTAGTGGGAGCGAAGCAGGGAGCCGATGCCTTTCCCCGGGGGATAACCCAGACGCTGGGCCACTCTTGACCACCGCCTGTCCCGGCAGATGGCCTCGTAACCTCCTTCGTCCAGGACAATCTGAAAGGCAGGGGCAAAGGAGAGTGGGTAAGTCAGGGGAAGGACAGGCGATGTTGCAGTTTAACAATGAATTACCTCCTTGTATTTTAAGTAGTTCTTATATGCATACAATACTGTGCAAAAGTCTTAGGCACATACATGTAACTGAGGGAGACTTTTGCACAGTACTGTATTTATCAATGTGGAGCAGAAAGCGAGTTTCTACCCCAGTATGAGGAATTCAATTCCTCTTTGACATCCCCGTACATGAGAATCTCTCTCTTGCTCAGTGTTACCCTAAGTCCAGGAGCTGCTGTCCTCCCACTTCCCCACAGCCAACAATAGCTGCTGGGACGGGCCACTGAGCCCATGCCTGGCCAATCACTACTACGAGCCTGAACAAAGTGCCCACATCCCTCTAAATCTGGGCTACCCAACCTTTTTTGTGTCGTGGACCAATACCATAAAGCAAGGGGTCCATGGACCTCAGGTTGGGAACTCCTGCTTTAAATCTTCCTTATCTGTGATCCTACCTTGGATTCAGGTTTGCTTATTTGTTTATCTATTTATTTAGTTAAGGATAGAGCACGGAATCGGACCTTCCAGCCCAACGAGCTGCACTGCCCAGCAGGCAACCTATTTAACCCTAGCCCAATCACAGAACAATTTACAGTCACCAATTAACCTACCGACCTGGTACGTCTTTGGACTGTGGCAGGAAACCCATGAGTTCACTGGGAGGAAGTACAAACTCTTTACAGAGGATACCAGAATTGAACTCCTCAGCTGTAAGCGTCGCGCTAATTGCTGTACTACCACTGCAACCCGCACCCCCCCCTCCGCCACCCCCGGTATACATAGAAACAAAGTGAAATGCACCGTGGCTGTTAACAGCATAAATTTGCTCATCTTCCTCTTCAACCTCCCAAACATCATAAGCTCTCGCTGACCCAGTGTTACCTTGTTAAGACTGTACAAGTCCAGCATTCGTCGCTCCACATTGGGAATCTTTAATGTGGATCCCTGCAGCTCCCAGAACTTGGCGATCTGGTCCAGGAAGTTTAATTTTACCCGGGTCTGAGCCTGCACGAGAAGGATACATCAGGTAGTAAGGAAGGCAAATGCAATATCGGCTTCCGTTTCCAGAGGACCAGAATACAAAAGCAAAGCTGTAACGCTGAGGATTTATCAGGTATTGCTGAGGCTGCATTCGGAGTATTGAGAGCAGTTTTGGACACCATATCTAAGAAAGATATGTCGACATTGGAAGGGGGTTCAGAGGAGGTTTACAGGAATAGAAGGGTTAACGTAAGAGGAACATTTGAAGGCTCTCGGACTGTGTGCACTGGAGTTTAGAAGAATGGGGGGGGGGGGGAGAATCTCATTGAAATCTATTGTATAATGAAAGGCCTAGATAGAGTGGATGTGGAGAAGTTTCCTAGAGTTGGAAAGTCAGAATACAAGGATGTTCCTTTAGAATAGAGGAAAACTTGCTTTAGCCAGAGGGTGGTGAATCTGTGGAATTCATTGCCACAGATGGCCATTGGTCATGGAGGTCAAGTCATTGGGTATATTTAAAACGGAGGTTATTGATTAGTAATGGCAGCAAAGGTACAGGGAGAAGGCAGGAGAACGGAGTTGACAGGGACAACAAATCAGCCAAGATGGAATGGCAGAGCAGACTCGATGGACTGAAGGGCCTAATTCTTCTCCTATGTCTTATGGTTACGTCACAGTAGATATAAATGAGTGATGCAAACAAAATGCTGGAGAAACGCAGCAGATGAGGCAGCGTCTATGGAGGGGAATGCGCCGATAACATTTTGAGACAAGGCTCTTTATTGGATTTTATAGATGTTGCCTGGCCTGCTGAGTTTGGCCAGCATTTTGTGTCTGTTGCTCTAGATTTCCAGACTCTCGTGTTTATGTTTATGTCGGTACAATTCAAGTCAGTTAATTCCCTAAATTCCTATCTGTTCGTTCAATGCTGGATGAGCTGAAACATCCTCCAAGTAGTTATCAGGAATAACCTTACCATTCACCCTCCTTCCCATTCACAATACCAGGGTGAACCCCTGTTTGTGGGTGTGACCACCAGAACCGGCCACTGTACATATCAAGAGGACCAAGTGGAGACTATTGTCACATGCGTAAGTACAGTGAGGTACAGGTCCAATGAAGCGCTTGTTTGCAGCCGCATCACAGGCAGGTAGGTACAGACAGCACAAAAGGCAGGTTTCCCCGGCGGCCACCCACTTCAATTCCACTTCCCACTCCAACATTACCTCTGAGGCAAGACTCGGGTTGCAGGAGCAACACCTCATATCCTGTTTGGGTAGACTCCAACATGATTCATTGAACATCGATTTCTGTAACATGATGATTTCTCCCTCCTCCCCCTTCTCTCTTTTCCCATTCCCCATTCTGGCTCCCTCTGACTCTTCCTTCTCCCCACCTCCCCATGGCCTCCCTTTGGTTCCCCTCCCCCTTCCTTTTCTCCCATGGTTCACTGTCATCTTTGATCAGATTCCTCCTTATGAGAATAAGAAATAATTTATGAGAATGCAGGGTGACTTGGACAGGTTGGGTGAGTGGGCAAATGTATGGCAGATGCAGTTTAATGTGGATAAATGTGAGGTTATCCACTTTGGTGGCAAGAACAGGAAGGCAGATTACTATCTAAATGGAGTCAAGTTAGGAAAAGGGGAAGTATAACGAGATCTAGGTGTTCTTGTACATCAGTCAATGAAAGCAAGCATGCAGGTACAGCAGGCAGTGAAGAAAGCTAATGGCATGCTGGCCAATTCAAAAGGAATTGAGTATAGGAGTAAAGAGGTCCTTCTGCAGCTGTACAGGGCCCTGGTGAGACCCCACCTGGAGTATTGTGTGCAGTTTTGGTCTTCAAATTTGAGGAAGGACATTCTTGCTATTGAGGGACTGCAGTGTAGGTTCACAAGGTTAAATCCCAGAATGGTGGGACTGTCATATGTTGAAAGATTGGAGCGACTGGGCTTGTATACACTGGAATTTAGAAGGATGAGAGGGGATCTGATTGAGACATATAAGATTATTAAGGGATTGGACACGCTGGAGGCAGGAAGCATGTTCCCGCTGATGGGTGAGTCCAGAACTAGAGGCCACAGTTTAAGAATAAGGGGTAGGCCATTTAGAACTGAGATGCGGAAAAACTTTTTCACCCAGAGAGTGGTGGATATGTGGAATGCTCTGCCCCAGAAGGCAGTGGAGGCCAAGTCTCTTGGTGCATTCAAGAGTTAGATAGAGCTCATAGATAGCGGGGTCAAGGGATATGGGGAGAGGGCAGGAACGGGGTACTGATTGTGTATGATCAGCCATGATCACAGTGAATGGCGGTGCTGGCTAGAAGGGCCGATTGGCCTACTCCTGCACCTATTGTCTATTCACCCTTTATCCCTTCCACCTATCACTTCCCAGCTTCTTACTTCATCTTGTCCACCTCCCCCATCCACATCTGGTCTCATTTATCTTGTAATCGTCTCCCCACCTTCACCCACATTAGACCTCACCTATCTTGTACTCCCCTCCCCACTTTCTTATACTAGACTCTTCCCCCTTCTTCCCTGGCTGATTTATATATTTATGTATTTATTCAGCATGAACAGACTCTTCTAGCCCAATGAGCCGCACCAACCAAAAACCCATCTATTTAACACTAGCCTAATCTTAGGACAATTTACAATGACCAATTAACCTACTAACTAGCATGAGTTAGGAATGTGGGAGGAAACCAGAGCACCCGGAGGAAAGCCACGTGCTCACAGGGAGGACACACAAACTTCTTACGGTGTCGGAAATGAACTCCAAACTACGACGCCCTGAGCTGTAAAGGTGTACATACCGCCAACCATTATGCTACCGCCACACACTCAGCCCGTGACTTCGATGGCTTATGCCCCTCCATAAATGCTGCCTGACCTGCTCAGTAGCATTTTGTGTCTGTATGTATAAATATTTAAATTGTACAAGACACTGAAGACAAAGAGAAAATAAAGACTTCTCAAAACCGAGACCTTAGTGATAAAAGAAACTATGATCAGGCACAAGCTCATGGTAGTGCAAGAGGTGGTCTGTAGTGTTCTGTTGCTAAGGCAGGGTTATGGTGGTGCCAGATGGTTCAAGAACTTGATTTTATGTAGGAAGGAAGCTGTTCCTCAAGACTTCTGTCTGATAGTAACATGACCTGGTATGGAAACATCAACGTCCTGCAGTGGAATTGTCTACAAAGTGGTGAACATAGCCCGGACACAGGCACGGCCTTCCCCACCGAGCTCATCTACAAGGAGGGCTGCCACAAGAGAGCAGCGTCCATCATCAAGGACCCCCACCATCCAGACCAGGCTCTTTTCTCGCTGCTGCTATCAGGAAGGAGGTACAGGAATCTTGGGTCCCTTACCGCGAGGCTCAGGAACAGTTATTACCCTTCAACCATCAGGCTCCTGAACCAGTGTGGATAACTTCACTCACCCCAACTCTGAACTGAATCCACAGCCTACAAGCTTTCAAGGCCCCTTTACAACTCATGTTCTCAGTATAATTTCTTTACTTAGTTTCCAGTATATTAATTTTTTTGGTTTTACACAGTTTGTCTTATTTTACTCATCAGTTGCTTGTCAGGCATTGATTCTATTGTATTTCTTTATTCTACTGTGAATGTCTACAAGAAAATGAATGTGGTGACCTATACCTACAGTTGGCCCTCCTAATCCACGGAGGATTGGTACCGGGACCCGCCGCGGATACCAAAAAATGCAGATGCTCAAGTCCCTTATTTAACCTGTCTCAGTGCTGGTCTTTAGGAGCCGGCGCAGCTCTGAATCCACAGTGTTTCTGTTCACGAAAATAATCACGATCACGATTGAAAATCAAGTGGAAGTAATAAAGCGATTGGAAAGTGGTGAAACGCCATCGGTTAACAGAAAAGCGTTAGGATACTGTTGGACAATGATTGGAACAATTTTAATGGAGCATGTGAAGGCCCTGCCCCGTTGAAAGCTACAATTATTTCTAAGCAACGTAGTGCTTTAATTATTGAAATACATACGTTTCTTAAGTGTTTTATATGCATAGAAAGGTAAAATATATACCAAAGAATAAGACAAACGTTTGACTAACTGACGCTAATAATACCGGATGTACCTGTTCCGACTTCAAATCCGATTTAAAGACAGACTCAGGAACAGAACTCGTTCATAACCCGGGGACTGCCTATACTTTTAAATCATCTGTAGATTACTTATAATACCTAATACAATGCAAATACTATGTAAATAGTTGTTATACTGTATTGTTTAGGGAATAATGATGAAAAAAAAAATAGTCTGTACATGTTCAAACAATGAGTGCTGGAGAGAGAACTTCCGCGGTTTCCCGGTCTGCGGTTGGTTGAATTCGCGCATGTCAAATCCACTGATAAGGAGGGCCGACTGTATTTTGATACTAAATTTATTTTGAATTTTGATCCAGGTTAAAGTTGAAAGTAAATTTATTATCAAAGCATGTATGTTACTTTATACTATAATACCACTTTCCTGCAGTCATTTACAGGATCAATAAAAAATACAATAGAATTTACAAAAATCTATTGATAAGGACTGACAAAAAAAATAACATGCAAAAGATGACTAACTACAAATAAAACAGAGTTGTAAAGAGTTCTTGAAGGTTGTAAAATAAATTCAGAGTTGTGGTGAGTGAAGTTGTCCACATTGGTTCAGGAGCCTGATGGTTGAAGGGTAATAACTGTTCCTGAACCTGGTGGTGTGGGAACTCAGGCTCCTGTACCTCCTTCCTGATGGCAGCAGTGAGAAGAGAACATGTCGTGGATGGAGGGGGTCACTGATGATGGATGTTGCTTTCCTCCTAGTAGATGTGCTCAGTGGTTGGGAGGGCTGTGCCTGTGATGGACTAGGCTGTATCCAACACTTTCTGTAGACCTTTCCATTCCTGGGGATTGGTGTTTCCAAACCAGCCGTGGTGCAGCCAGTCAGGATACTCTCCACTGCGCATCTATAGGAGCAGGTCAAAGATTTCATGGACAAAGGGTGAAAAGCGCCTCCTGAAGAGGCTGTCGGTTGTGGGGAGAACTGTGCCCACAATGGATCAGACTAGGTTTTCTACTCTCTTCAGCCCCTTGTATTCCTTTATGCTGGAAATGCCACAGCAGGCCACGACAAACAAGATGCAGGTGCTCCTCAAGTTCTGGATACCCTTCAGCTCCATACTCCTGATCTACTGTCACCCGTTACTGGGGGGAGGTGGGGGAGGGATGTAAAATGTGTAAGCTCAGGACACTGCTGGAAACCTCTGTTTTATATATACTATTTTTTATAAGATTTGTGCTTTTCAGCAAACTCATGTATCTTTCACAGTATGCGGTGGTTCATCCTCACTCACTGCCAGAAAGTGGTATAGCAGCTAATCTAATGGTTTATCACCTTTCTCAGTTTTCATTGGCTAGGTATTAGCACATGACCATGTGATGTAATTGTTTTAATTATGTAGCGTTTTAACTAACTTATCCCTACTTAAGGAATTTCTTATCTATAAAGGTGATGATTTTTCAGAGGCGCCATCTTTTATTCTTCATTCTTTTGTCTTTGCCATTCCTCACCTCTTCACGTTGTTTTTCAACTCTTTATTTAGTTTGCTTAGTAATCGTATGTGTCTATATTCTAAAATAAACTGATGTTTGAGAATTAAGACTGCTCGTCATTCCTGACTCCTTGAAGAACCATAAGGATAGGACAAAAAACTGAATCCTGGTCAAACTTCCCATTCATGGGGCCAGAGGGATAGGCAATCCAGTTCTCTGCCTGTCCCTCTTCTGGGGTTATGCCCGTGCCCTCGGAGAAGGATCACGCGGTGTCTACAGTGTTCAATGGGGGGTTTCCAGGAATCGTGTGCTGTGAAGTGTTTCAATTTCAAACTGTAAATAGCAAGTGCTTTATGACGTGTTGAATATTGCAGAACAGTGAATTGGAGTGATAATGTAATCATTTGAATAATCTTTTTATATACATATCTGAATGGGGTCTTGAGTAGCACAAAAACTTTTAAATGTCACTAGCTGCCCCCCCCCCCCCCCCCCCCCCCCAGCAGCTACCCACTCCAGGGGAGATGTCTAGGATTTTGGAGGGTCTACAGAAAGTGAAAGACAGAGAGACCAGAACATTCCCAACGCTAAGCGTGTAAAGATTAGCTTTATTAATCACATGCAAATGAAGGCATGAAGTGAAATTTGTTGTTTTGCATCAATGAGCAAAACAGTTTTGAGATTGTGCTGGGGGCAGCCCACAAGTGTCGCAGTGCTCCCAGTGGCCACAACTTAGTAAACCTTATTGTATGCCTTTGGAATGTGGGAAGATACCAGAAGAAACACACACTCCGGGAAAAAATTCATGCAGTCACAAGGGGGAACGTATACAACTGTTTATTACAGTGGTGGAAATTGAATGCTAATCACTGGCATTACACAAGCTACTTCGGGTACTCCAGTTCCCTTCCACATTCAAAAGTTAGGGTGAGTGAGTTAAGTTAAAGTTTGCCCCGAGCCTTATAGGCTCATCAGGCCAGTGCTTATGCCAGTTTCTGTGGCGTACGAGTATGAGATCTCTTTCAAACCGGGACGGATGGGGTGGGGGCAGGAACAGGAACTGTGTAAGCATCTGTACCCTGATCTCAGCCCAAAATGTTAATTCATTTCCATAACTGCTGCCTGACCTGCTGAGTTATTCCAGCACTTTGTAATGTTTAAATTTAGGAATTTTAGCTGCATTGGCTCAACTTGGGCGGATTCCGGGCACAAGGCGGCCTACGAAACTGCAGAGGCAAGTCCACACATGCGCTTGGTGGGAGTGGGAGTCAGGCAGGGGCCGGGAAGCAGAAACTTACCTCCAACTCGTTCAGCCGCTGAATCCGGGGTGTGAACTTGAAGTTGTCGACCTCAACCGCGAAAGGAGGCTGCCAGTCCTGGGGACAAAAAAGAGGACAAGAAAGCACAGTTTAGCGAAGCGACAAACCCTTCACGCATGAGCAACAGATTCCCCGAGCAGAACTCATAACAAGCGAGCTCAACTGCTCATGTCAATGCTGTGTGTGGACTGATATTTATTGATTGAACATCTGTGCTCAGTGGCCACTTTATTTGGTACAGGAGTGTTTCTAATAAAATGGCCACAGGAGTGGAACCCCATGTGACCTTCTGCTGTAGCCCACCTACTTCAATGTTCGATGTGTTGTGCATTCAGAGAGCTCTTCTACACACCACATGGTTATTTCAGCTACTGTCACCTCCCTGGCAGCTTGAACCAGGCAGGCCATTCTCCACAGCCATTTCTGTCCACAGAGCTGCCGCTCACTGGACGCTTTTTGTTTTTCTGTAAACTCTAAAGACTACTGAGTGTGAAAATCCCAAGAGATCAGAAGTTTCTGAGATACTCAAACTACCCCGCCTGTACCAACGATCATTCCACAGTCAACGTCATTTAGATCACATTTCTACCTCATGATGATGTTTCGTCGAACTACAACTGAACCTCTTGACCATGTCTGCGTGCTTTTATGCATTTAGTTGCTGCCACATGATTGGCTGATTAGATATTTGCATTAAGGAGCAGATGCACAGGTGTACCTAATCATTTGGGCACTGAGTGTATCTCATTATTAAGTCTAAAGATTAAGTCAGAAGATAAATTCCTTGGAGGGCTTTGAACTCAAGACTATGCTCCCGGTTATGTCCAGCTACTTGAAAGTCACAAAGGCAAAAGTTTATTGTCAAGTATACAAAGACCACAATCGCCTACGTCATACACGTCTGCACACGGGCAATGAAAAACTTAACTGCAGCAGCCTCACAGACACTGAGCATCAGATACACAACATTCATAAGGAACACCACATATCATACATACATTTTACAATAAGAATAATACAATTAGGTCCAAAAAAAGAAGTCCATTGTAATACAAAATGGTCACAGTTTTTGCTATAATGAGGTAGTTGCCGGTTGTTTCAAAAGTCAAATGATTGAGGGAACCTGGTGGTGTGGGAGCTCAGGTTTCTGTATCTCCTGCCCTGTGTGAGCTACGAGACAATGGCCTGGCCTGGACAGTGGAGATCTACATTTCTACAGATGTACAGTGAAGAGCATTCTGACTGGTTGCTTTACTGTCCGGTATGGAGAGGCCACTGCACAGGGCTGTAAACTCAGCCAGTTCCATCGTGGGCACAACCCTCCCCACCACTGAGGACATCTTCAAAAAGCAGTGTGGCATCCATGGACAGCTAGGGTGCCTAAGAGCTTTATCACAGTACTGTATTTGTCAACCCGGAGCGGAGAGTGAGTTTGTATATCCAGCGAGGGTGGAGGCAAGGTCATTTGATTCCAAACAATTGGTTTATTGATATTACAGAATGTTTCTCTGGTGCTTCCTGCTCCCTCCCTTCTCCCCAACCACGATGCTTCTCTCGTCATGAAATTTGTTTTGTTTTCCTGGTAGCAGCAGCAGTACAGAGCAGTTTATAAATTATTACAGCATTGTACAAAAGTCTTAGGCACCCTCGCTATATATATGTGTGCATAAGACTTTTGCTCAGTGCTGTATGTCAGTGATATTAAACCTGATTCTGACGATCTTGCAGCTTATTGTTTACTTGTGCTACGCTTTCTCTGTTACACTTTACTCTGTGTTCCGTGTTCTACCCCAATGCAGTGTAATGAACAGACTGTAATACCAGCTTTCCACTGCATCTTGGTTCACGTGACAATAACAAACCAACACCAATAGTCGAGGGCCTCTCCTAACCTCTGTGATGAACCATAGAAAGCGACCTCTATGGATGCATCACGGTAGGGAAACTGCTCTGCCCGCAACCACAAGAAACTGCAGAGATGTGGATTGAGGTAGGGAAAGGGAAATTCTAAACTCAGAATAGTGGTTGTATAGTGTAGCAGAGAGGCAGATGGAGGGGGCAGGTGTGTGAGGATGTAGTAATGGTGCACTGCAGGGATCAGAGTTGGGTCAATTGTTGTCTGTCTATATCAACGATCTGGGTGATAATGTGGTTAACTGGATCAGCAAATTTGCAGATGACACCAAGATTGGGGGTGGAGTGGACAGCGAGGAAGACTATTGAAGTTTGCAAAGTAATCTGAACCATCTGTACTCATTTTAGACTCATGACTGTGTGGCTAAGCATATCTCCAATGCCATATTCAAGTTTGCTGACGCAACCGTCTTTGGCCAAATCAAAGGTGGTGATGAATCAGCATAGAGGAGGGAGATTAAAAATCTGGTTCAGCAGCGTTGTAACAACAACCTCTTACTCAATGTCACCAAGACCAAGGAGCTGCTTATTTGGCTTCAGAAGGAAACTAGAGATCCATGAGCCCGTCTTTGTCAGAGGATCAAAGGTGGAGAGGGTTAACATTTTTAAGTTCCTAGGAGTTATTATTTCAGAGGATCAGCATGTAAGCGCAATTATGAAGAAAGCACGGCAGTGCCTCTACTTCGGAATGACATCAAAAACAAAGCCCTTGCCACCACTGAGCACACCTACACGGACTGCTGTTGTAGGAAAGCAGCATCCATCATCAGGGACCCCCACAACCTAGCCCATGCTCTCTTCTCGCTGCTATCATCAGGAAGGAGGTACAGGAGCCTCAGGACTCACACCAACAAGTTCAGGAACAACCATCAACCTCTTGAACCAGAGTGCATAAAATCACTCACCCCATCACTGAATTGTTCCTACAACCTATACATTCTTCATCTCATATTCTCAACATTTATTGCTTATTTATTATTGTTTTTTTCTTGCTTTTTGTATTTGTACAGTTCTCTGTCTTTTGCACAATGTTTATTGGGTGTGGTCCTTCACTGATTCTATTGTGTGTCTTGGATTTATTGACTCCCTGTAAGAAAATGAATCAGCATTGTATTTGGTGACATAAATGTTCTTTGATAATAAACTTACTCTGAACTTCAGACTGAAAGTTCTGTCAATTACCTGGCAAGTCACTAGCCTTTTAAGAACAAATCTGAGAACAAGAGTTAACAATATTAATTGCTCTTTTAGCCTGCAGCATATCCAATTTCAGCACATCAGTGCATACATGCAAAGATTAGCGCTCCTTTCTGCTCGAGGTGCAACCTTTGAAGTTAGAGACCAGACGTCCACGTGCATCAGAACGTGTTTAAAGAATCCAGTTTTAGAATTCAGGTGAGTCCTGTTTCATTCAGAGGGTGGTGAGAGGGAGTGCCCGCTTCCCACAGTGAAGGCATGAGGCAAGGCAAAAGGAGTGAGTTTCAGGGGAAGCCAGGCACGTACTCAGGAGGAGATGGTGAGGGGGGAAGGACAGTGAGAAGTGACAAGAAGCAGGAGAGGAGATGGTAAAACTAGGAGGACAACGAGGAATGGGAGGGCACAGCCAAAGTAGGTAGTGGGTAAGAAAGTGGCAAGAAGGATATGGGGACGCTGTTTGGAATAACGAGTTCAAAGTAAATTTATTATCAAAGTTACTAACCTGAGATTCATTTTCATTCAGGCATTTACAGGAAAAAGGAAATGCAATAAAATGGATAAAACAATTTTATAAAATAACAATGATTAAAAAACTATAGAGATCAGCTTTATGTGTTACATGTACATAAAAAAACACACATTTTGTGTCAAAGACCACCACAATCTGAGGGTGTATTAATAAGATCCCACGGTATTACAGGAAAGATACTGGCAGGGACATGTGATTGATTGACTGGCAGGAAGAAAAGAGTGGGAATAAAGGGGGACCTTTTCTGGTTAACTGCCGGTGACTAGTGGTGTTCAGCAGGGGTCGGTGTGCAATGTGTGAAAGGATGCACAGCGAACTATAAAAACTGTTGTAAGGAAGGCAAATGCAATGTTAGCATTCAAGGTAACACACACAAAATGATGGAGGAACTCAGAAACGAAGGGTTTATTCATTTCCATAGATGCCTGACCTGCTGAGTTCCTCCAGCATTTAGTTTGCGTTGCTCTGGATTTCCAGCATCTGGTGAGGAAAAGCAGACGGCACACCAGGCCAAAGTCCCGGGCCAGAAAGAGAGGGGTGAAATACATGGGCCCCCCACATTCCAGGCCATGCTCTCTTCTCGCTGCTACCATTTGGGGAAGAGGTGCAGAAGCATTAGGTCCCACACCACCAGGTTCAGAACAGTTATTACTGATCCCACAATCTATGCACTCACTTTCAAGGACTCTACAACGCATGTTCTCAGTATTGTTTATTACTATTAATTTCTATATATTTGCAGTTTATCTTATGCACATTGTTTGCCAGTCTTTGTGTGTAGTTTTTCATTGATTCTATTGCATTTTTGTTTTACTGTGAATGCCCACAAGGAAGTCAGTCTCAGGGTAGTATATGGTGACATACATGTACTTTGATAATAAATTTACTTTGAACGTTGACTTTTACCTCCTACGTGGCAAGTGGTAATGGCCCGAGTGTTTGCTGCTAGGGCTGCCTGGCCTGCTGGTTTCCTCTGGCATTTTGTACTTGCTCCCCAAGGTTTCCAGAGCTTGCAGAATCTCATGTGTTTATAATCACAGGAACTGGAGAGGCACTTGAGGAAGGTAAACATACAGGGAACAGGACTGCTCTGTAGCAGGGGTTCCCAATCTGGAGTCCACAGACCACTCAGTTAATGTTGGGGGGGCAGCAACCGTGGCACTAAAAAGTTTAGGAACCCTTACTCTACAGGGAATGGGTGGATATGGACATTGTGTAGCAGAAGGGATAACTTTAGTAAGGCACTTAATTATATGATTTAGAGATGTAGTGTGGAACAGGGCCTCCCGGCCCAACCAGTCACAGAGCGACCTACCAATTTTAACCCTTGCCTAATCGCAGGACAATTTACAATGACCAATTGACCTGCTAACTGATACATCTTTGGACTGTGGGAGGAAACTGAAGTACCTGGAGGACATCCACATAGTCGTGGGGAGAACGTCCAAACTCTTTACAGGGGACGCTGGAACTGAACTCTGACGCCCCGAGCTGTAATAGCAACGCTCTAACTGCTACGCTGCCGTGACACCCAACACCGAGTCTAACTTGCGATACTGTTCGACGTTGTATCCTAAGTGTTGAGGTACCCTGTCTGTCTTTAAGGGTGACACAATGTTAACACTGTTACAGCGTCAGCAGCCCGGGTTCAATTCCACCACGGACCTCTTGGTTAATGCTAAGGGTCCATAGGATAAAGCAGATAGGGAAACTCTACTCTTTAAGCTTATCAACATGCAGTTCACGTGTCTCATTTTGCTCTGTGATACTATGATATAATAAAACACCTTGTGCTGACTTATTAGTGCCGTTTGGCCTTAATGTCCAGCAAACTTCTACGGATGTACTGTGGAGAGTATTCCGACTGGTTGCATCACTGAAAAGAGCTGCAGAGGGTTGGACACTAGTGTCCCACCATCTCCAAATGGAGATGCCTCAAGAAGACAGCATCCATCACGAAGGACTCTCAGCATCCAGGACATGCCCTCTTCTTACTACCATCAGGAGCCAGAAGACCTACACTCACATTTTGGAAACTGCTTCTTCCCTTCTGCTATCATATTTATGAATGGACAATGAACCAATCCATGAACACTACCTCACTATTTCTGGTTAGATTTTTTAAGACATAGTGTGGCGACCCACTTCCTAGCGCACTCGAACCGGCTCACAAATAGCCAGTGTGCCGGCATAAAGGCCAGTCCCAAAAGGGCGCCAAGTCTGCTTCACCAACAAAGGGAAAAGCCCAAGCGGGACTGGACTGTGAATACGTGCCCCCTACAGCATCCGCGCCCGGGAGGGGCAGGATCAGGGAGGCTTTAAAGCGAGGCCGTGAAGTTCGAATAAAATCTTTTTTAACTGCAGTTTACCGACTCTGTGTCGTTATTTCAGCGCTGCATGTAGCACACCGCTACAATTGGCGACCCCGACAGCCCAAACGATATTTGAGCCAAAGATGAACGACACCGCATCTGTTCATGCAGTTTCGTTGAAACTGCCAAGCTTCTGGACGCTGCGACCTCACCTATAGTTCCAGCAAGCAGAAGCCCAATTCCACGTTCGGCAGATAACCTTGGAGGACACACGTTACCACTACGTGGTGAGCTCCCTCGACCAGGACACAGCGGCCCAGGTTGAGGAGTTCATACAGTCTCCTCCAGCGGACGGCAAATACACGGACTTCAAAACCCTGCTCATAAGGACTTTCGGACTCTCACGGTGAGCGAGCTGCCCGCTTACTGCACCTGGATGGTTTGGGGGACAGACCTCCATCGGCTTTAATGAATGAGATGTTGTCTCTGGCCGGCGGACACAAGCCCTGCCTCATGTTTGAGCAGGCATTCCTGGAGCAGCTGCCCGAGGACATACGCCTGCTGCTGTCCGACACAGATTTCAGTGACCCCCGGAAGGTGGCAGCCCGGGCGGACTTGCTGTGGAACGCCAAGGAGAGTGGGGCGTCCGTCGCACAGATCACCAGCCCACGCTCCCAGCAGCAAACCAGACCAGGCCCGGCCACAGAGCCCGCTAACCCCAGAGGCAGGGGTGAGGAGACCAACGAACAATGGTGCTTCTACCACCATTCTAGCCCGCCGCTGTCGCCCGCCCTGCAAGTTCCCGGGAAACGCCAGGGCCAGCCGCCGCTGATGGCTACGGCGGCTGGCCATGGGGATAGCCTCCTGTATGTGTGGGACAAGCGGTCGGGACGCCGTTTTTTGGTCGACACCCGGTGCCGAGATCAGCGTCTTACCTCCGACGAGTTACGACACCCGCAACAGGGCACCGGGTCCCACCCTGAGGGCCGTGAACGGGCAGCACAGTAAGGACCTACGGTGCAGCTACAGTTCGGCTCCAGCCGGTTCATGTGGGACTTCACGCTGGCCGCCGTAGCCCAACCTCTTCTGGGTGCGGATTTTTTGCGGTCTCACAGTCTGCTGGTCGACCTGCCGAGGCAGAGACTGGTCCACGCCAAGACTTTTCAAACGTTCTCCCTGGGAGAAGCCCAGTTACCAGCCCCACACCTCGACTCCATCACGCTGTCCGACAACGACTTCACCAGAGTCCTGGCGGATTTCCCATTGGTTCTGGCACTGCAGTTCATGGCAGCCATGCCCCGACACGGCGTACAGCACCACATCCCGACCCAGGGACCATCCCTCCACGCCCGCGCTCGAAGGCTTCCCCCGGACAAGCTCCGACTGGCGAAGGAGGAGTTCAAGAGGATGGAGGAATTGGGGATCATACGGCGGTCCGACAGCCCATGGGTCTTCCCCCTGCACATGGTGCCCAAAGCGACAAGGGGCTGGAGACCATGCGGCGACTACCGCAGGCTGAACGAGGCTACAACACCGGACCGCTACCCTGTGCCGCACAATCAGGACTTTGCAGCAAACCTGCAAGGCGCATGGATCTTCTCCAAGGTAGACCTCGTCCGGGAATACCATTAAATCCCGATGCATCCGGACGACGTCCCCAAAAAGGCACTCATCACCCCTTTCGGCCTTTTCGAGTTCCTCCGCATGCCGTTCGGCCTGAAGAATGCCGCACAGACGTTCCAGCGGTTAATGGACGTGACCTGGACTTCGCTTTCATCTATTTGGATGACATCCTCATTGCCAGCAGCAGTCGTCAGGAACATGTGTCCCACCTCTGTCAACTCTACGCCCGACTGAGTGAATACGGTCTAACAATCAACCCGGCCAAATGCCAGTTCGGGCTCGACACCATCGACTTCCTGGGCCACAGGATTACTAAAGACGGGGCAACCCCTCTGCCCGCTAAGGTAGACGTAGTCCGCCATTTTCCCCGACCCACCACAATCAAAGGCCTTCAGGAATTCGTAGGTATGGTAAATTTCTACCATCGCTTCCTCCCTTCAGCTGCCCGAATCATGCGCCCCCTTTTCGCCCTGATGTTGGGTCCGGGCAAGGACGTTACCTGGGATGAGGAGCCTGCCGCCGCTTTCATTAAAACGAAAGAAGCCTTGGCAAACGCCACAATGCTAGTGCACCCCAGAATGGACGTCCCTACCGCCCTCACAGTGGACGCATCTAACACGGCAGTCGGTGGGGTACTGGAGCAACTCATTGCGGGTCGCTGGCAACCCCTGGCATTTTTCAGCAAACACCTGCGACCACCCGAACTCAAATACAGTGCTTTCGACTGGGAACTGTTGGCGCTATACCTGGCAATCCGGCATTTCAGGTACTTCTTAGAAGGTAGGCCCTTCACCGCGTTCACGGACCACAGGCCGCTTACCTTTACGTTCACGAAGGTGTCCGACCCCTGGTCGTCCCGCCAGCAGCGCCATCTGTCCTACATCTCTGAATACATGACGGATGTCCGGCACGTCTCGGGTAAGGACAATGTCGTGGCGGACGCACTCTCTCGCCCTAACATTCATGCCCTTTCCCAAGGGGTAGACTTTGAGGCGCTGGCAGAGGCGCAGCAGGCAGACGAGGAGATCCCTAGTTACAGAACCGCAGTCTCCGGTTTGCAGCTCCAGGACCTCCCCATAGGCCCAGGTGAGAGGACCCTACTCTGTGACGTCACCACCGGCCAACCCCGTCCCGTTGTCCCGGCAAACTGGCGGCGATGCGTTTTCAACTCCATTCATAACTTAGCGCACCCCTCCATCAGGACAACCGTCTGGATGGTCTCCAGCAGGTTCGTTTGGCACAGACTCCGCAAGCAGGTCAGTGAATGGGCCAAAACGTGCATGCACTGCCAAACTGCCAAGGTGCAGCGGCACACCAAAGCTCCGCCGCAGCAGTTCCACCCCACCCGCCGGCGTTTCGACCACATTCATGTGGATATCGTGGGCCCCCTGCCAGTGTCACACGGAGCGCGGCACCTCCTCACTATCGTGGACCAGTTCACCAGATGGCCGGAGGCGATCCCACTCACCGACACCACCTCCGAATCTTGCGCCCGGGCACTGATCACCACCTGGGTGTCCCGCTTTGCTGTACCGGCCCACATTACCTCCAACAGAGGCGCCCAGTTCACCTCCAGCCTGTGGTCAGCTATGGCCAGCCTTTTGGGGACACAGCTGCACCACACCACTGCCTACCACCCACAGTCGAACGGCCTGGTGGAGCGTTTCCACCGTCACCTAAAGTCGGCTCTCATGGCCCGCCTGCGAGGAGCTAACTGGGTGGACGAGCTTCCCTGGGTCCTACTCGGCATCCGCACGGCGCCCAAAGACGATCTGCACACCTCCTCGGCCGAGATGGTGTACGGCGCACCCCTGGCTGTCCCGGGGAGTTCATACCAGCCCCAAGGGGGCATGAGGAAGAACCTGCAGCAGTCCTGGGCCGACTACGCGAGAGGCTCGGCAACCTGGCCCCCATACCCACTTCGCAGCATGGGCAGAACCCGACCTGTGTACTCAAAGACCTGCAGAACTGTAAGTTTGTGTTTGTACGAAGGGGCGGGCATCGGCCACCGCTGCAACGGCCCTACGAGGGGCCGTTTACGGTGCTCAGGAACAACGGGTCTACGTTCGTGCTGGACGTTGGGGGGAGAGAGGAGGTTTTCATGGTGGACCGACTCAAACCGGTCCATGTGGACGTGGTGCAACTGGTCGAGTTCCCGGCACCACGGCGCAGAGGCCGACCTCCCAAACAGAGTCCAGCCCAGACTGTGGACATTGGGGGGGGGGGTGTATCGCTGGTTCTGGGGGGGGGGGTTATGTGGCGACCCACTTCCTAGCGCACTCGAACTGGCTCACAAATAGCCAGCGCGCCGGCATAAAGGCCAGTCCCAAAAGGGTGCCAGGTCTGCTTCACCAACAAAGGGAAAAGCCTGTGCGGGACTGTGAGTACGTGCCCCCTACAGCATCCACGTGTGGGACAGGACTGTGAATACGTGCCCCCTACAGCATCTGCGCCCGGGAAGGGCAGGATCAGGGAGGCTTTAAAGCGAGGCCGTGAAGTTCAAATAAAATCTTTTTTAACTGCAGTTTACCGACTCCATGTCGTTATTTCAGCGTTGCCTGTAGCACACCGCTACAATAGTATATATTTTATATTCCCTGATCAGGGTGACATGAAGCCATGAGGGCAGGTGGTGGATAGTCGTATGAGCAGCCAGTGCAGATCACAAGTCCTGGTTATGCGACACTGACACCAGGCAGACAATCTCTGAAGAGTGTTGATAATGGCTGGGGTCACCCGTCTTGTAAAGACACTGCCCAGACAATGGCTAGGCGGTGGCAAACCACTTCTGTAGAAAAATTTGCCAAGAACAATCATAGCTATGGAGACCCAGCACATAATGATAATGATATTTTATAAATAAACATCTATTTAATATTGTGTTTGATAGGTGTTGCTCTACATTGCAGCCACAAAACAAATTTCACCACATACGTCAGTGATATTGATTCTGATTCCTGTGTGTCAGGTTCATTTGCTTATAAGGAACAGTCATAATACTGTGTCACATGCACACACACGTACACACATCCCACACAGCAGAGGCTTAGGTCTGAGGGATTTTGTACACACAGGAATAATCTGCATTTTATTACTTTGGGTGCAGAGGCTGAGCACAACTGCATCTTCACTTTGGCAGAGCAGATCTTACACTCTGCATCGGTTAAGCTTTTTGGCCATTCGTGTGGAGAGCAAGATTTGCATAGCTGTGCAAGCGTACGAGGCACAGAAGCCTGAGGTCCCACACCACCAGGTTCATGAACAGCTGGTTAAGATATAGCAGCAGGATTAAGCCATTCAGCCTATCAAGTCTACTCTACCATTCCACCATGGCTGATTTATGACCCCTCTCAATGCCTTCTCCCTGTAACCTCTGACACCCTTACTCATCACAAATCTATCAATCTCTGTTTTAAATTTACCCAATGACTGGGCCTCCACAGCCATCTGTAGCAACTAATTCCACACATTCACCACCTTTCTGGCTATAGAAATTCCTCCTCAGCTGTGGTCTTTTATCCTGAGGCTGTGCCCTCTGATCCTAGACTCCCCCACTATAGGAAACATCCTCGCCACATCCACCCTACTGTAACCCTAGGTTACAATGAGATCCCCACTCATTCTTCTAAACTCAAACAGTACAGGTCTAGAGCTATCTAATGCTCCCCAGACATTCCTGGAGCCATTCACATGAACCTTCTATGGACCCACTCCAATGTTGGCACATCCTTTTTAGATAAGGGGCCCAAAACTGCTTACAATGCCTTACCGAGCCTCAGCATTTCCCCAGGAAGAACACCATTCACCCCATCTATGCCCCTCAAAAATCTGCACCCTCTACAAGTTGAATAATAGAGGTTACAGGTAGTATGATATTTTCAAGTACACTTGGTGAGTTTAATGAATGTTGGAAATTGCACTCCACTAATTTTAAAGAGACCATGGGAACCAGGAAGTTGGTGAGTTTAAAGGAGCGCAGGGCCTAGGCCACTGAGAGTTTAAAGGAGTGCAGGGCCTAGGCCACTGAGAGTTTAAAGGAGTGCAGGGCCTAGGCCACTGAGTTTAAAGGAGTGCAGGGCCTAGGCCACTGAGTTTAAAGGAGTGCAGGGCCTAGGCCACTGTGAGTTTAAAGGAGTGCAGGACCTAGGCCACTGAGAGTTTAAAGAGAGTGCAGGGCCTAGGCCACTGAGAGTTTAAAGGAGTGCAGGGCCTAGGCCACTGAGAGTTTAAAGGAGTGCAAGGCCTAGGCCACTGAGAGTTTAAAGGAGTGCAGGGCCTAGGCCACTGAGAGTTTAAAGGAGTGCAGGGCCTAGGCCACTGAGAGTTTAAAGGAGTGCAAGGCCTAGGCCACTGAGAGTTTAAAGGAGTGCAGGGCCTAGGCCACTGAGAGTTTAAAGGAGTGCAGGGCCTAGGCCACTGAGAGTTTAAAGGAGTGCAGGGCCTAGGCCACTGAGAGTTTAAAGGAGTGCAAGGCCTAGGCCACTGAGAGTTTAAAGGAGTGCAGGGCCTAGGCCACTGAGAGTTTAAAGGAGTGCAGGGCCTAGGCCACTGAGAGTTTAAAGAGAGCGCAGGGCCTAGGCCATTGAGAGTTTAAAGGAGTGCAGGAGTCAGGAAGTTGGTGAGTTTAAAGGGAATGTGGGAACCAGGACGTTGTTGAGATTGAAGGGAGCGGAGAACCCATGTTTAAAGGGAGTGTGACATGAAGAAAACAACGCAACAGTGGACAAGCCTTTCGGCCCACAAAGTTGTACCCATTTCTACCGAGCATCCTCTTTCTGTATATCATCCATATTCCCCCAATACTCTCACTTTCATATTTGGGGAGAAGGTAGAGCTTCTTACCCTCCGCCATCAGATTGCTGAACTGTCCATGAACCCACGAATAATACTGCACTATTCCTTTGCTTTTGTACTTTTTCAGAATTAGAACTAATATCACTGGCATATGTAGCAGCAGTACAGGGCAATACTTCAAAAACTATAAATTACAGTAAGAAATATTATATAATAAATATTGGGGGGGGGGCATGTTAAAACAGTGGTTAGCACAACAACCTGGTACAGGCGACCCGGGTTCAGTTCCTGCCACTGCCTGTAAGGAGTTTGTACGTTCTCCCCATAACTGTGTGGGTTTCCTGCCAGTAGATAGGTTAATAAGTCATTGTAAATTGTCCTGTGATTAGGCTAGGGTTAAATCGGTGGGTTGCTGGGTTGCAACTCAAAGAGCTGTAAGGGCCTCTTCCCTGCTGTATCTCAATAAATTTAAAAAAAATATATTGTTTTTAAACAATTAAACAAAGTTTTGTAAAAAGAGAACAAAAATAGTGAGGTAGTGATCATGGGTTCATTATCCATTGAGAAATCGGATGGGAGAGGGGAAGTAGTTGTTCCTGCAATGTTCCAGTGTGTGTCTTTGGGCTCCTGTACCCCCTCCCTGATGGTAGCAATGAGAAGATGGCATGTCATGGCTGGTGGGGTCCTTAATGATGGATGCCAGCTTTTTGAGGCGTACCCTATTGATGATGCCCTCGGTGCTGGGGAGGCTAATGCCCATGACGGATCTTTCTGCAGCTTTTTCTGATCCTGTGCATTAGCAATGCCCCCCACCCCCCCCAGCACCAGATGGGGATGCAGCCAGTTAGAATGCTCTCCATAGTACATCCTCTTTATGTACCTATTTGTCTATGCTGTAATTTACAGCAACATTTACGTCTGTGCCAAACTGTGAAACAAAGCCACAAGTCACTGATAATAAACCTGATTCTATTGAAAAGCTGTTTAACCTCCACCAAACTGCCTGCTTCTGCCCCTGAGAACCCATTCCAAGAACCGCCTACTCTATGTAAAAAAAATGCCCCTCATATCCCCTTTAAACTTTTCCCTTTCTAATGTTAAATTCATGTTCTCTGGTGTTTAATATAAAGGGAGTTGAGGGAAACAGGCCCAAGTTATTTACTTGGCACAGTGGAAATTAAGGGAGCCTTTTCTGATTGGCTGTCAGTGACTAATAGTATTGGGGCTGCTGCTTCTCACGATAGACCTGTCAATGATTTAGATGACAGAACTGAACACTCTGTGGGCAAGTCTGCAAATGGACGGCCTTCTAACGTTTCACTATGAACTTGTGTGGCAACTTTGAGGGATTTATGGAATAGGAGAGAGAGGGAGGTGTAGGGGGAAGAGGGGAGAAGGGAGGGGTAGAAGGTAAGGGGGTTGAGGGTTAAAAGGAGAGGAGGGGGTAGGGGAGGGGGAGAGGGGTCTGAGGGGGCAGAGAGGGGAGAGAGAGGGGCAAAAAGGAAGATTGAGGGAAGGCCCCTCTCTAAGGACAGCCCTTCCCCAATATAAACCTTAGGTCAATAAAGCAGCAGTTTTGCAATTGCTGAAGTTCCTCACAGTGACAACTGACTACGGGCAATCAACATGCACCATTTCCTTTCCTCTTTAACGCTTAGTGCCTGATCTAAGACCTGGTTCCTCTATCCGTTCACCTCAAAAAATCCCCAAATGAAGAAACACCCTCAAAGGCAGCAAGACCAGCCTGTGGCATGATCGCTGGTCGTCTCACAGGGTGACCAATACCTGAGCTGTCTGCACAAGGCAACACAGGAACTCAACAGGTCAGGCAGCATCTACCAAGGGAAAGTGAGGTGGTGGATTTGAACTTCTGACGATGGGACAACAGCAAAACCCACGCCAGGCTGCTGTTTACTGATTACAGCTCAGTGCTCAACGCCATCATCCCCTCAGTAGTAATCAACCAGCTCCAAAACCTGGGCCTCATTTTCTCAGTGGGACACCACAGTGCAGATTGGTAATGAGAAAAAGGCTGAGGGCTTACTTGGAGTATTCTGAGCAGTTTGGGGACCCTTATTTAAGAAAGGATGAGCTGACAGTGGAGAAGGTCCATAAGAATGATTCCAGGAATGAAAGGCTCATCGTAGGAGGAGCGATTGAAGGCTATGAAGTTCAGTGGAATTCAGAAGAATTATTGAAAGCTATCATATAGATAGATAGATAGATACTTTATTCATCCCCATGGGGAAATTCAACTTTTTTTCCAAAGTCCCATACACTTGTTGTAGCAAAACTAATAACATACAATACTTAACTCAGTAAAAAAAAATGTTGAAAGGACTTGATAGTGTGGATTTGGTGAGGATAGTGGGGGAGTCTGACCAGAGGGCACAGCTTCAGGATAGAGGGACGTCCACTCAGAACGGAGATGAGGAGGAATTTCTTTATCCAAAGGGTGGTGAATTAATTGCCACAGATAGCTGTGGAGACTAAATCATTGAGTGTACTTAAGGCAGAAGTTGATAGGTTCTTGATTAGTCAGGGTGTGAAAGGTTACAGGGAGAAGGCAGGAGAATGTGGTTGAAAGGGAAATGGATCAGCCATGATAAAATAGTGGAGCAGACTCAAAAGGCCAAAATTCTGTTCCTATGTCTAATGGTCTTAACAGTACCTCAAGGATGCATGCCTAGCGTCCACTCTACCCTTTCTATGCCCATGATTATGTGGCTAGACACTGCTCAAATACCATCTATAAATTTGCCAATGACATAACTGTCACTGCCAGAATCCCCTGCATTCCCTTGATCGCTTTGTTCTCTCGCATTTCTCAGTACCCTACAGTTGGTTCACTGTGTAAGACCCTGTGTTAGTCCTACCAAAATACAACACCTCACACTTGTCTGTATTATATTCAATCTGCCATTTTTCAGCCGGCACAGTGTATATCATTATTAAGGCTAAAGGCTCTACGTTTTAAATTCAGAAGATAAATTCCTTGGCGGGGGGGCTTTGAGCTCAAGACTGCACTCCTGAGGTATCAGTCCAGCAACTTGAAAGTTACAAAGTCAAGTTTATTGTCATGTACACAAAGACCACGATCGCCTACATCATACGACATGGCACATAATGAACACAAGTACACGTCAGCACAGGGGCAATGAAAACTTAACTGCAGCAACATCACAGACATTGAGCATCAGATGCACAACATTCATCAAAGACACCAAAAATTATACACACTTTTTTTTCTACAATAAAAAGACAAACAGGATGAATCCACTGCAAAGTGGTCACAGTTTCTGCTATAAAGAGGTATTGATTAGGTTTGTGCTGGTTGGTTCAAGAACTGAATGGTTGAAGGGAAGGAGCTGTTCCTGAACCTGGTGGGTGGGTCTTCAGATTTCTGATTTATCAGCTCAAGTGAAAATAATAAACCCCTACTAAGCCTGGCCATTCTCCTCTGCCCTCTTTCATTAACAAGGTGTTTTCATCCACCAGAACTGCCGCTCACTGGACGTTCAAGTAACACACACAAAATGCTGGTGGAACACAGCAGGCCAGGCAGCATCTATAGGGAGAAGCACTGTTGACGTTTCGGGCCGAGACCCTTTGTCAGGACTAACTGAAAGGGAAGATAGTATGAGATTTGAAAGTAGGAGGGGGAGGGGGAAATGCAAAATGATAGGAGAAGACCGGAGGGGGTGGTGTGAAGCTGAGAGCCGGAAAGGTGATTGGCAAAAGGGATACAGAGCTCTGGAGAAGGGAAAGGATCATGGTTTGGGAGGCCTAGGGAGAAAGAAAGGGGGAGGGGAGCACCAGAGGGAGATGGATAACAGGTAGCGTGATGGACAGAGAGAGAGAAAAAAAAGAGGGGGGGGGGGAAACTAAATATATCAGGGATGGGGTAAGAAGGGGAGGAGGGGCATTAACAGAAGTTAGAGAAGTCAATTTTCATGCCATCAGGTTGGAGGTTACCCAGCTGGTCATGAAGGAAATAACCCACCATGCTGTCATCTTGCATCATCTACAAGCTAGACGAACAACTGCAGCATGTTAACACATTAACCTTTGCAGACTGGTGTCAAACAAGGGTCGGAGGCCACAATACACATTTGAGCTGCATCCCTGTGTGATCAGACCAGGGAGGTGAGGCACAATTCAACAAGGCGAACACAACACAGAAACAGGTCCTTCAGCCCACTGAGTCTGGGCTACCCCTTCACACTATCCCCACATTAACCCCAAGGTTTGAAATTATCCCAACACGTTCTCATCAGCTCCTTGCATGTTCTACCACTCTCCACACACTTGGATCCACAATTGGAGCACGGGGGGAGGCAATCAGAGGGGACATGGGCAGGGCCTACAAAAACTCACATACAGATGGGAGGGGTCACTATCAAACCCAGGTCCCTGGCTCCATGAAGCATTGGCTCAACGAGCTGCAGTTACGAGAGTGACCCCCGCATCAGGCCCTCTTTCCTCACCTTTATTTATTAACTTACAGGCACAGCGTGGAATAGGCCCTTCTGGTCCTTTGAGCTGCCCAGCAATGTCCCTATTTTACCCTAGCCTAATCATGGGGCAATTTACAATGAATAATTAACCTACTAACACTCATCTTTGGAATGCAGGAGGATCCAGAGCACCCAGAGCAAACCCACAGGGAGAACATACAAACTCCTTACAGTCAGTGGCGGGAATTGAACCTGAGTTGCTGGTACTGTGCAGCGTTGGGCTAACCACCGCACTACCTTATCAAACAGATTTACTACTCATGATTTAGAACACAGAACAGTACAGCACAGTACAGGCCTTTTGGCCCATGATGTTGTGTCAAACTTCTTACTTCAAGATCAATTTCATATAGATTCCTTGAATTCAATCCCCCAACTAATGAACACCAACAGACCATATGCCTTCTTAACCACCTTCTCTACTTTGAGGGACCCATTGATATGAACCCCCAAGAACACTGCTGAGAATCCTGTCATTAACCCAGTACCAACGTGAATCACTTCACGCTTTTCTCCACTTCTCAGTCCAGAATTACATCCTGTGAATATTGTGTTCTAACCTTTCATCATCCACAACACCACACCTGCAAACTTACTAACTCATCCTTCCACTTACTCATCGGTCATTAATAAATATCACAAACAGCATGGGACCTAGAACAGATCTCTGTGGAACACCACTGACCTCCAGGCAGAGTACACTCCATCTACACCACCTTCTGCCTTCTATGGGGAAGCTAATTCTGAATCTACCCAGCCAAGTTTCCCTGGATCCCAGGCCTCCTGACTGTTTGAACGAGCCCACCATGGGGAACTTTGTCAAATGCCTTACTAAACTCCACATCCACTGCTCTACCTTAATCAATTTGTTTTGTCACTTCCACAACAAACTCAATCAGGCTTCTGAAGCACGACCTGCTACCTACCTCTAATCAGACTATTCTTCTCCAAACACTCATAAATCCTGTTTCTAAAAATCCTCTCCAATAGTTTGTCCACCGCTGACTCAAGACTCACTGGTCTATAATTCCCGGGATTATCTATATGACTTCTCTCAACCAATAGAACAATATTTGCTATCATCCAGTCCTTTTCATTCAAGTTTGAGGAGTTTTGTTATGTCATCAAAGACTTTCCACAAAGGTCTACAGATGTATCATTCTAACAGGCTACATCACCGCCTCATATGGGGAGGCAACTGCACAGGATTGTAAAAAGCTGCAAAAATGTGTAAACTCAGTCAGCTCCATCATGGATACTAGCCTCCAAACCATCCAGGACACCTTCAAAAGGCAATGTCTCAAAAGGCAGCATCCATCATTAAGGACCCCCATCACCCAGGACAAGTCCTCTTTCACTGCTACCATCAAGGAGGTGGTACAGGGGCCTGAAGGCACACATTCAACATATCAAGAACAGCTCCTTCCCCTCTGCCATCAAATTTCTGAATGGATAATAAAACCATTAATACTACCTCACCTTTTTTGGTATTAAATAAATTTTTTATATTTACTTATCGTAAATTTTACTATTTAAAAAATTATTATGTATTGCAATGTGGAGTGTGTGGGATGTCCAGGGAGGGGGAGCACCTCTGGTAAAGGGCTTATCGTGTCCATTCCGGGGCAGCTCACTCGGTGCTGGGCCCCACTGCACACTCAGCCCTCACCTGTGGCTCCAAGTAGCTGTTTGCATGTGACAATGGACACACCCCGGTATACCGCTTCGACAGGTGGGCTAAACCAGTTGAAGTTAGCCAGCAGCATCATACTTGGGTAAAACAGGGATATGCCTGTCCTAGCATGTAAAGTCAGCTCCAGCAGACTGTCGGACAAGATCTACAGTGAGATCCAGTGGCCAGGAAGGCAGTTCTGCAACACTCTGTGGAGAACGAAGCGCCTGATTAGGCATAGGAGCCATCATGGTCATCTACAGCAACCAAGGAAGACCTCAGATTGTGACTCTTGTTCGGCCACTGGACTCCGACTTCTGAAAGTGAGAGAGTGGAATTGCCTCAGTAAAACTGCTTTTCCACTGTAAAAATTCTCCTGCCATCGTTGGGACACAATGGACAACCACCAATGTATTGCAATGTACTGCTGCCGCAGAACAACAAATTTCACAGCATATGCCAGTGATACTAAATCTGATTTTGATTCATTGGCACAACTCAAAGATTTTTACCATTTACTGATCTGTTTTTCCTCCAAGAAAACACAAGCTAAACCGGCAGCTCCTATGAAGGCACCAGTTTTACGCTTCAAAAGCACTTCCCACATCCCTAACAGGGCGTGCAGAGACTTGCACTCTGACAAGCAGCACTGCAGGAAACCAAGATGCAAGAGACCGCAGGCGCTGGAATCTGGAGCAGATGGCCAAATTCTGGACGAACTCGGTGAGTAAGGCAACGTCTGTGCAGGCAGAGGGACGGTTACCATTTTGGGTTGAGACACTGAATCAGGGTGGACAGTGTAAAGTTCAAAGTAAACTTATTATCAAAGTACATACACCTCACACTTAACTGGGTTGAAATCCATCTGCCCCTTCTCAGCCCAGTTTTGTATCCTATCGATGTCCTGCTGTAACCTCTGACAGCCCTCCACACTATCCACAACCCCCAACCTTTGTGTCATCAGCAAATTTACTAACCCAAACTTCCACTTCCTCATCCAGGTCATTTATAAAAATCATGAAGCGTAGGGGTCCCAGAACAGATCCCTGAGGCACACCACTGGTCACCAATCTCTATGCATAATATGGCCCGTCTACAACCAGTCTTTGCCTTCTGGAAGCCAATTCTGGATCCACAAAGCAAGGTCCCCTTGGATCCGGTGCGTCCTTACTTCCTCAATAAACCTTATCAAATGCCTTGTGGAAATCCATATACACTACATCTACTGCTCTACCTTCATCAATGTGTTTAGTCACATCCTCAAAAAATTCAATCAGGCTCGTAAGGCACAACCTGCCTTTGGCAAAGCCATGCTGACTATTCCTAATCATATTATGCCTCTTCAAATATTCATAAATCCTGCCTCTCAGGATCTTTTCCATCAACTTACCAACCACTAAAGTAAGACACACTGGTCTATAATTTCCTGGACTATTTCTACTCCCTTTCTTGAATAATGGAACAACATTTGCAAACCTCCAATCCTCTGGAACCTCTCCAGTCCCCATTGATGATGCAAAGATCATTTCCAGAGGATCAGCAATCTCCTCCCTCACCTCCCACAGTAGCCTGGGGTACATCTCCTCTGGTCCTGGAGACATATCCAACTTGATGCTTTCCGAAAACTCCAGTACATCCTCTTTCTTAACATCTATATGCTCAAGCTTTTCAGTCTGCTGTAAGTCATCCCTACAATTGACAAGATCCTTTTCCATAATGAATACTGAAGCAAAGTACTCATTTTCAACAGCCTTTGTATACCATGGTTCCTATACTCTACCATCCTTTCCATCTCATTGGAATGTACCTACGTAGAACACCATGCAAATATCCCCTGAACATTTGTCACATTTCTGCCATACATTTCCCTGAGAACATCTGCTCCCAATTTATGCTTCCAAGTTCCTGCCTGATAGCTTCATATTTCCCCTTACACCAATTAAACATTTTCCTATCCTGTCTGCTCCTGTTCCTCTCCAATGCTATGGTAAAGGAGACAGAATTGTGATCACTCTCCTCTGATCTCTCTCATTAACAAGGCGTTTTCACCCACAGAGCTGCTGCTCACTGGATTTTTTTTTGTTTTTCGCACCATTCTCTGCAAACTGTGGTGTGTGAAAATCTCAGGAGATCAGCAGTCCCTGAGATCCTTAAACCAACAATCTATTCCATGGTCAAAATCACTCAGATCACATTTCATTCCTGTTCTGATGTTTGGCATGAACAACAACTGAACCTCTCAACCGTGTCTGCATGGTCTCATCCATTGAGTTGCTGCCACCTGATTGGCTGATCAGCTATTTGCATTAATGATCAGGTGTGCCTAATTAAGTGGCCACTGACTGAGTGTGTGTACGCATGTATGTACAGTCGGCCCTCCTTATCCTCGAGGGATTGGTTCCGGGACCCCTCGCGGATACCAAAATTTGCGGATGCTCAAGTCCCTTATTCAACCTGTCTCAAGGCAGTGGACCTTAGGACCCAGCGGAACCCAAGACCTTATTTAACCTGTCTCAGATGCGGTGGACATTAGGACCCAGCGGCAGAGATCTAAATCCACAGTGTTTCTGTTCACGAAAATAATCACGATAACGATTGAAAATAAAGTGGAAATAATAAAGCGATCGGAAAGAGGTGAAACGCCATTGGTCATTGGAAAAGCTTTAGGCTACGTCGGTCAATGATCGGAACAATTTTAAAGGATAAAGTGAGAAAGGCTCTGCCCTGATGAAAGCTACAATTACTACTAAGTAACGCAGTGGTTTAATTATTGGGTTTTGGGGTTTTGGGTTTTTGATCCTCCACATCAACCCGGCACAGTGGAGAGCGCACTCGATAGCGATTCCCGAGCCCGGCGCTGAAACGTATGTTCTTAAGTATTTTATATGCATAGAAAGGTAAAATATATACTATATACCAATGCAAATGTTTGACTGACGCTAAATAATACCGGTTGTACCTGTTCCGACTTACTCAGTAAGAGAACTTCTGATTTTTTTTGATCCCGATCCACGATAACCCACGCACATCTTCCTGTATACTTTAAATCATCTCTAGATTACTTATAGTACCTAATACAATGTAAATGCTATGTAAAATGGTTGTTATACTGCATTGTTTAGGGAATAATAACAAGAAAAAAGTCTGTACATGCTCGAACAACAAGTGCTTGCTTGAACAACAAGTGCTGGAAGAGCATTTCTGGGTTTTCGTGATTCGCGGTTGGTTGAATTCGCGCATGCAGAATTCACGGATAAGGAGGGCCGACTGTATGTATTACGTGTGTGTATATCTTACTGCAATTTGTATTTTATGCCTTGCACTGTACTTCTGCTGCAAAACAACAAATTTAACGACATATGTCTGTGATAATAAACCTGATTCTGATTAAATGACTGCATGCAAAGCATTATTTATTCTACTTCAGTATATCTGACAATAACAAAACCAGTTTGAAGAGATGGCCAGTATAAAGAGGCGAGAGGGTGAGCCAGTGAGAAGTGAACAAGGGGCAGACGGAGGAGGAGAGGTGGACAAGATGGGGGACCTTTTCTCTTGCTACAGTGAGCACTGTCACCTGACTCCACCCCTCCTGCTCCATTAGAATAAAAGGGTGTCCCTTTAGAACAGAGATGAGGAGGAATTTATTCAGCTAGAGGGTGGTGAATCTGGAATTCATTGCCACAGATGGCTGTGGAGGACAAGTCACTGGGTATATTTAAAGCAGAGGTTGATAGGTTCTTGATTCGTCACAGCATGAAAGGTCAGGGAGAAGGGAGGAGAATGAGGTTGAGAAGGAAATGGATCAGCCAGGATCAAATGTGGAGCAGACCTGATGGGCCAAATGGCCTGATACTGCTCCAAAGTCTTATAGTGCAAGATCTTTTGAGCTAAATCCTCCAAAACCCCCTGGGTTGGAGACGAGGGTGGCCAAAATCTAACCTTTCCCTCTTTCATAGCCTTACATTCTTCTATCATCCACGCACCTAAGAGTCTCTTAAATATCCCTAATGTACCTGCCTCCACCACCACCCCGGCCCCCTCTAATTCCATTCCCCTCTCTGACCTCTAAACCTCTCCCTGTCTCTGAAAACCACTCTACAGCTCTCCAAATTACTGTACCTCCTAAACTCCTCTCCATACCCCTCCCCATCTCTGTAACCCCTCTGGCCCCTACACCCCACCCCATCTAACTCTTGTCTACACACTTCCCTCCCCATCCCTGCAACCCACTCTGACCCCTTTCTGTTTCCCTCTAGCTGTTTGCCAAATGCTCCTTCTAATCACCCATTCAGACCACAAGACGTCCACTGCTGGCACCCTTGTGAAATACCGTGCTGCAGTTACCAGCACTAAGGGCTCTTCATGACTGCCACTTATTTGCCTGGGCCATTTTGGCACAGCCCCTGGATGAAACAGTGTCTGTGTGTACCTGTGCGTGCTTACTTTTAAACAGACAAGATTCTGCAGATGCTGGACATTCAGATTAACACAGAAGGTGCTGGAGGAACCCAGCAGGTCAGCATCTATGGGGGGGGGGGGGGGGGTAAACAGTTCGAGCCGGGAAAGGAAGGGGGCTGAAGCCAGTATAACGTGGTGGGGGGGGGGGGGGGGAGGAAGAAGGACAAGCTGGCAGGTGACAGGAGAGGGGCAAGGTAGGTGAGTGGAGGAGGGAAGAAGTGGTCAGTGGAAGAGGAGTGTGACCCATGAGACAGTCGAGACTGGCCGCCCATTTCCCTCCACAGATGCCGCCGATGTCGACTTCCTCCAGCAGATTGTTTTCCCCCTTGCCTACTGACAGTGCTAGTGCCACTTTGCCCGAGTTAGTAGCAGATCACACGAAGATCTAGAAAGGAACTCGCCAGGACCACCAGGCAGAGAACCTAGCAACATAGATCAGCACCGGACAGGACAAGATGTCGGGGGCTGGCACCAGGAGGCGGAGGAATCCCACAATGCGGTGAGTTTCCAGTTATGACCACAGCTCGGACGTCACACCACGGCTGCACACCCACACAAATTCACTGCTTCAAACAAAGGAAGTCCATCACTGTGCACAAAGATGGAAGTTTATTATCCACAGGTACATCAAAATATACAGTGAAATGGATCATGTGTGTAACAACCAACGCACTGAGGTTGTGCTGGGGGTGACAGCCCACAAGTGTCACCGACATAGTTTTCCTACCGTGCTTGGCAGAACAGTACAGAGCACAACAAGCAACAGAACTGGGGTTCCTCCCTCCCACCCACACACACAGTCCCTTAACCCCAGACAGGCCTCCAGCTTCCAGAGTACTCGGACTCAGGACTACCTACACCACCTTCTTTCTCAGTGAACTCAGTGACTCACAAAACTTACACATGACACAAACAAGAAAGCCTTGCACTTGAGGCCATAAATTCATAAGATCTAGGAGCAGAATTAGACCATTTGATCTATTGAGTCTGTTCCGCCATTTCACCATGGCTGATCCATTTTCCCTCTCAGCCCCAATCTCCTGCCTTCTACCCGTATCTTTTCATGCCCTGACTAATCAAGAATCTATTAACCTTTGCCTTAAATATACACAAAAACTTGGCCTCCACAGCTGCCTGTGGTAATGAATTCCACAGATTCACCACCTTCTGGCTAAAGAAATTTCTCCTTGTCAATACACTGCCTTTTGCTCCTCCAGGATTGGTCAGCAATGTTGATAAAGGCTGCAGGACCCGAGGCCTGTTGGCCAGAGTCCCTGATTTGCTGGGCTATTCTAAGTCCCAACGTCTGCATGTCCAATCTGGAGGCCTAAGAACATAGACTGCTTTGGTGTTTGTGCCAGGGTGGGAGAGAGGAACAGGGCTTGTTTGGCTGTTGTTGATTGTTGTATTCTGTGCTGCTCTGATGAACACTGTGGGCATGCTATATCGGTGCCGGAATATGTGCTGACACCTGCGGGCTGCCCTCAGCATGTTCTTGGACATGATGGTTTTTAGCAGAAAAAGCTCATTTCACTGTATGGCAACATGGACATGTGATAAACGAATCTTGAACCTCGAGTGTCTTAAAATCATAAGCAAGAGATTCTGCAGATGCTGGATATCCAGAGCAAAACACACAAAATGCTGGAGGAACTCAGCAGGTCGGGCAGCATCTATAGAGAGAAATAAACCTTGTCATCGACTGTTTATTCTCCTCCATAGGTGCTGCCTGAACTGCTGAGTTCCTCCAGCATTTTGTATGTGTTACTCAGACAACAACATTTAAAAAGCATCTGAACAGGAACATGGATAGGAAACGTTTAGAGCAGGGGTTCCCAACCTGGAATAGAGGGATCAAGAGTGGAGAGAGTGAGCAATTTCAAGTTTCTGGGTATCAATATCTGAGGATCTATCCTGGGGCCAATGTATCGATGTAGCTACAAAGTCACAATGCTGGCTATATTTCATTAAGAGTTTGAGGGGATTTGGTATGTCACCAAAGGCACTTGTAAATTCCGACAGATGTACCATGACAGCATTCTAACGGGCTGCATCACCGTCTGGTATAGGGTGGGGGGGGGAGGGGGAGAGCTACAGCACACGTTAGAAATAAGTTGCAGAGTTGTAAACTCAGTCAGCTCCATCATGAGCACAGGCCTCCACAGTATCCAGGACATCTTCAAGGAGTGATGCCTCAAAAAGGTGGCTCCATCACCCACGGTGTGCCTTGTTCTTCTTGCTACCATCAGGGAGGAGGGTACAGGAGCCTGAAGGCACACACTCAACAATTCAGGAACAGCTTCTTACCCCCACCATCTGATTTGAGTGTATTGTGCATTGAGCCCATGAACACTACCTCACAACTGTTTAATTTCTATTTTTGCACTATTTATTTATTTCACAATGTCTTCCTCTATTATCATGTACTGTTGCCGCAAAAACAAGAGATTTCACAACCTACGCCAGTGAGATTAAACTGAATTCTGCTTCTCAGTTAATGGTAAGGGTCCATGGCATAAACAGGTTGGGAACCCCTGGTTTAAGAGAGATATGGCTCTAACATAAGGGCATCTTGGACATTATAGGCAAGTTGAGGAAGGTTTCCATATATGACCAACTTCTCTGCGCTCCTTTGCAATTCTACCCGCAGGAATTTTAACATCAGCCTCCAAGGAGGGAGATTTAATCCTAAAGACAGCCGCTCCACCATCACCCTTGTGCCAGTGCCCAATGGTTCAGGAGTTGGAGTTCAACCCTGAGCCTTCTGACTCAGAGGAGAGAACAAGCTCCACAGAGACACATCTGATGCTGGTTACATCACAACATGGTCGACGTTTCTGCGCAATGCTCTCCAGAAACAGATGCCACACCCACCACACACACATAGAATTAAGGGGTTTTGAGGACAGGTGGCCTGAAAAGATGGCCACACCATTGAGCACTGGTACAAGAAAGAAGCATCCATCATCATAGGTTTGAAAAAAAGGATGTAATGTTGAGGCTTTATAAGGCACTGGTGAGGCCTCTCTTGGGAGTATTATGAGCAGTTTTGGGCTGCTTATCTTGGCCAGCATGTGTTGATATTGGAGAGGGTTCAAAAGAGGTTCACTAAGATTATTCTGGGATTGAAAGGCTTGTCATATGAGGATTGTTTGATAGCTCTGGCCTGTACTCACTGGAATTCTGAAGAAAGAGGGGTGACCTCATTGAAACCCATTGAATGTTGAAAGACCTCGATAGAGTGGATGTGAAGAGGATGTTTCCTATGGGGAAGTCTAAGATCTGAGGACACAGCCTCAGATTAGAGGGACGTCCTTTTAAATCGGAGATGAGGAGGAATTTCTTAACCAGAAAGTGGTGAATTTATGGAATTTCTTGCCTTGTATGGCTGTGGAGACCAAGTCATTGGTATATTTAAGGCAGAAGTTGATAGGTTCTTGATTAATCAGGGCATCAAGGGATACGGGGAGAAGGCAAGAGATTGAGGCTGAATCAACCATGATGAAATGGCGAGGCAGATTTGATGGGCCTATATGGTCTTATGTACAGTAGAAGGTATGTTGACTTGTTGTATCACAGCCTGTAGGGAAACACCAATGCCCAGAATGGAGAAGTCTACAGAAAAATTCTAGACACAGCCAAGTCCAACAGAGGCAACGCCCTCCCCACCACTGCCGCAAGAAAGTAATATCCATCTTCAAAGACCCCCTCCATCCAAGGCATGCTCACTTCTTGCTGCTGCCATTGTGAAGTTGGTACAGGAGCTTTAGGTCCCACATCATCACCAGGTTCAGGAACAGTTATTACCCTTCAGGCTCCTGAACCACCACAACTTCACTCACCACAACTCTGCACAATTTGTTTTCTTTTGTATATTGGTTGTTTGTCAGTCTTTATGCATTTATTTTCATAAATTCTATTGTATTTCTTTATTTTCCTGTAAATGGCTGCTAGAAAATTAATCTCAAGGTAGCATATGGCAACATATGTATATATCAGTGTATATCTTCTGCATCTAATAAAGTGGCCACTGAGTGCATATCCGTAGTCTTCTGCCGCTGTTGCCCACCCACTTCAAGGTTCCATGTGCACACTACTGTTGTAACATGGTTATTTGAGTTACTGCCATCTTCCTGTCAGTTTGAACCAGTCTGATCATTCTCCTCTGACCTCTTATTAACAAGGATTAACAAGAATTAACTATTTCTGGTGCTCAACTAGAAAAATTTGAAACCAAAGCAGACCTCTCTCACAAGGAGGGAGCAACACACACAAGATGCTGGTGGAACACAGCAGGCCAGGCAGCATCTATAGGAAGAAGCACAGTCGACGTTTCGGGCCAAGACCCTTCGTCATCTGCAGATTTCCTCATGTTCACAAGGAGAGAGTTCCATTTTGATCTTGAGTTGGACTGTGCCTCTATAGTGTCTAAAGTGATGGGAGCCCTCTCGCTCGCTCATTATGCGCTGTGTCATATGACGTTGTTAATCATGGCCTTCCCATGACCCAGATTGTCCTTGACAAATTTTTCTACAGATTGGCCTTCTTCTGGGCAGTGTCTTTAAAAGACAGGTGACCCCAGCCATTATCAACACTCTTCAGAGGTTGTCTGCCTAGTGTCAGTGGTCACATAACCAGGACCTTGTGATCTGCACCGGCTGCTCATATGACCATCCACCACCTCCTCCCTTGGCTTCACATAACCCTGATTGGTTCTGGACTAAGCAGCTGCTACCCCTAGCCCAAGAAAGCCCTCTGCTGGGGGGGGGGGGGGAATGGGGGTAAAATTTCGTAAATAGGTATCCCAAACTGCTTAGGAACAAATCCCTCCAGCCGTTCACACAATTATCCACTGAATGTTGTAGTAACTCGTTAGGTCAGGCAGAACCCAAAGAGGAGAATGAACAGTTTGGACTGAGACCGTCATTGGCACTGAAAAGGAAGGGGGCAAAAGCCAGAATAGAGAGGACCCTTCGTCAGTACTGAAGAGACCTTTCTACTTTGGCTTCTTCCCCTCTTCCTTTTCAGTCCCGATAAGAGTCTCAGCCCAAAATGTCAACTGTTTATTCCTCTCCATGAATGCTGCCTGACCCTCTGAATTTCTCAGCATCTCGTGAGTATAAATTTGGTTAAAATACAGATATGGAATAAAATGAGCACAAAATACATAAACATGCATTTACAATGTAAACAGCATTATAAAAGGTGGCTTAAAGTGTTTACAGTGCAGTGACTGAGGTAATATAGAGGGGGATGGGGGTGTTAACTGGAATGATTGATAAGATTAACTGCCTGGGGAAAGAAACTTTTAAGGTTTATTTATTTAGTGATACAGCGCCTTTCAGCCCTTCAAGCTGTGTTGCCCCAGCAACTCGGTCAAAACTGATTCACCCTAACCTAATCACAGGATAATTTACAACGATCAATTGACCTAACTGGTACGTCTTTGGACTGTGAGAGAAAACCACAGCACCCGGGGGAAACGCATGCATTCCACAGGGTGGACACAGAGTGACTCCAAACAGTTTGATGCTGGAATTGAACTTCAAACTCCAGAAGCTCCAAGCTGTGACAGCGCTGCACTAACCGTGACGCTACCGTGTGTGCAGTGCTCAAGATTTTCATCGTCCACAGGATTACTTGAGACAGCATTTTTGAGAGTGTTCCAGAGGTAACTTTCTGATTTCTGAGTGCTGTTAGAAAAAGCACCAGGCAATACTCATTTACCCCAAAGGCATGTGGTCACCTTGTTAACAGCCAGGAATTTTTTTTTGTTGCTTTGCTGACTCAAGTTCCCACGTCTGTGACACAGCTCAGAGTGGAATGGAACTGCTGCCTGGGAAATCCTGGAGCTCCTCAGGACAGCTGATAGGGTTTTGCCGCGACTGTGATGGAAATGCTGCCAATCTGCACACAGTAAGTCTGCACAAGGCATATGATTACAAGACACAGGATCAGAATTAGGTCATTCAGCCCATCGAGTCTGCTCACCACTCCATCATGGCTGATTTATTATCTCTCCCAACACCATTCATCTACCTTCTCCCCTTAACCTGTGACACCCTTACTAATCAACCTCCACTGGTGACTTGGCCTCCACAGGCACAGATTTACCACCTTGTGGTCCTGGACTCCCCCATTGTAGGAAACATCCTCCCCACATCCACTCTATCTAGGCCTCTCAATATTTAGCAGCTTTCAATGAGATACCCCTCATTCTTCCAAACTCCAGCGAGTACAGGCCCAGAGCTCACGAGTTAACCCTTTCATCCTCTGGACCTCCCTCTATGCACTGGATGCTTTGGCGATCGTTTTTTTTTTGAAGGTTCTTTTGGGGTTTCTTTATTATGTATCTGCCTGTAAAGAGACGAGTCTCAGGGTTGTATAATGTATCCATACTCTGATAATAAATGTACTGTGAACTTTGAACCTTGTCCAATGCCAGCAGACCCTTTCTTAGATATGGGGCCCAAAAGCTGCCTAAAAGCTTCCATCTTGCTTTAACAATGCAATTTAAATTTCTTGGTGTTCACCTGTCAGAGAATCTCACCTGGTCCTTCAACACCAGCTCCATAGCAAAGAAAGCCCAGCAGCGTCTCTACTTTTCGCGAAGGCTGAGGAAAGTCCATTTCCCACCCCCCATCCTCATCACATTCTACACGGGTTGTATTGAGAGCATCCTGAGCAGCTGCATCACTGCCTGGTTAGGAAATTGCACCATCTCGGATCACAAGACCCTGCAGCGGATAGTGAGGTCAGCTGAGAAGATAATTGGGGTCTCTCTTCCCGCCATCATGGACATTTATACTACACACTGCATCCGCAAAGGAAACAGCATTATGAAGGACCCCATGCACCCCTCATACAATCTCTTCTCCCTCCTGTCGTCTGGGAAAAGGCTCCAAAGTATTCGGACTCTCACGACCAGACTATATAACAGTTTCTTCCCCCAAGCTATCAGACTCCTCAACACCTGAAGCCTGGACTGACACCTTGCCCTACTGTCCTGTTTATTATTTATTGTAATGCCTGCACTGTTTTTGTGCACTTTATGCAGTCCAGTGTAGTCTAGTATAGCTTTCTGTGTTTTTTTTTTATTATGTAGTTCAGTCTAGTTTTTTGTACTGTGTCATGTAAACCATGGTCCTGAAAAACGTTGTCTCAGTTTTACTATGCACTGTACCAGCAGTTATGGTCGAAATGACAATAAAAGTTGACTTGACTTGACTTGATTTGCCTTCCTTACTATCGATTCAACCTGCAGATTCAGGGTATCTTGCATTATGACCCTCAAGACCTTTTGCTGCCCGGCGTTCGCATTGCGTCATTTGGACTAGATGACCTTTATTTGCTGCACGTACACTGAAATGTGCCACTTCAGTCAGCGAGCCCGCAAGTGTCGCCACGCTTCAGGTTCTGATCCCAACTCACACAACTTCCCCTCCCTTGTTCCAAACCGAAGTACCCGGAAGAAACCCACGCGGTCATGTAGAGAACACAAACTCCTCACAGTCACGGAATGCTGAGTGGTGATCACTGCCGCTGTAAAAGTGTTGCACTAATCACTCCGCTGCCGTGCCACCCTGTATCATTAGGACCAGAGCTATCTTGTTCTAAATTCAAAAGGTACATTCCTCGGAGGGTTTTGAACTCAAGACTGCGCTCCTCGGCTGTGCCGCCGTGCCATACAAAATATGCAAGCTCCACAAGGCACCGGAGGTGGGGATCAAGCCAGCGAACCAGGGATGCTGGCGTTGTGAGGCGCCAACTCTGCCAACTGTGTCACTGCGTCAGGGTTCAGGCAGCTGGAGGAAGCGCAGAGGAGGACAGCAGTGGAAGATCTGGTGGAACCTCGAGGTTGTGGAGGCTTGAGAACCCGAGGGGGGGAGGGGAGTATGAAAGTGTGCCCAGATCTAATCCAACTCAGATTAGGATTGCTCCCTGTTAATTTAATCCAGACTGGGACCCCCTCTCCCCACCCCACACACACACAGCTACAAGATAGAACACTGAAAAATACAGCAAGTAGGTAAATTATGTCTTCTTTAACTCACATACAGCCCCATACATCTCCCACTACAGATCCCTCAATGCAAACCAACTCATCCCTCAGGTAGATTTACAACATTAGGGATGCTCCAGAACAAAGGCTCCCCCAAGCAGGCCAGGCAAAAACTTCTGCCAGGTCCCCCTTCCACTCTACACCAGGACCCCTCCAGCCTCTCACAACTATCACCCCCACCACCACCTCTATCCCTGACTTATCTCTAACCCTAAACTTCCTCACAAACCCTGAACCACATCTCCCACTCTTGAGCGCTCTCCCCACCAGGTCCCCTTTCTCTTCCTGCCAGGGCTCTCTCTCCCCATTGTTCATTTCTTGAGTGAACGGGACAAGGCGCCATTCGAAGGGAGGAGCAAGAGAGTCTTAGAGCTCAGGCTCAGACAGAAAAGTTGTCCCAATAACTTTCCAATTCAAAAATAGCAGGTGATAGGGCGTTGTTAAAATTTCCCAAGGAAACTACCTCCATTGATATGAATGTGGTAACAGAACAATAAATTCCATATAGCTATTCATAAAATGGTAGCCCTCAATTCAAACTCTCCGATAAACCTTCGTAAACCACCCAGCCAACCATCAGCAATCCTCCCGTATCAACGTTAACCCCTTGCCCGAAAGAACAGGCCAGCAGGCTCAAGGACAGCTTCTATCCTTAAGTTATATAAGACTATTGAACAGCTTCCTAATAAGGTAAAATAGATTATTAATCTCACACTGCACTCCCCTACACTGTATATTCCATCTGCCACCTCTGCCCATTTTCCTTAATCTGTCTAAATACTTCTGCAGACTCCCCACTTTCTCAACACTACCTGCTCCTTCACTAATCTTTGTATCATCCACAAATTTGGCCACAAAGCCATCAACTCACCCAAATCAATGACATATAACGTGAAAAGAAGCGGTCCCAACACAGACCCCTGTGGAACACCACTAGTCACTGGCAGCCAACCCCCAGAGGACAAGCTTTTAATGTTAGAATGGGTGAATTTAATGGGTACATCAGGGTTAAGTTTAGGAACCTCTTGTTTAGCAACCCCATTAACTGCATCTCGTCAAAGGCCTTCTGAAAATCCAAAGCTGTGAGTGGGGGAAGGCTTAGATAGATCTTGAGAGTAAGTCGAAAGGTCAGTACAACCTCAGCCTGTACTGTGTTCTATGTTCTGTCACAGTGAAAGGCTACGATCAGCAGTAAACAATAAACAGCAGAAAAAGATGGTCTCAAAAATTACCCTTAGGCCAGAGATACTCCACACAAAGGGCTAGCATACATGAGCTGCAACACAGTCACCAGGAAACCCAATTAGGAAACTCGGGCAGCCTTTTCATCTGCAGTCTTGCAAGAATGCGGAACTTGCTACAAAAAGGGGAGGTTGTGAAAAGCCAAGATGTACTTAAGAAGAAGGTCAATGAGTAGGAAGCATGGGTCTATCACTGTATAACACCGGGGTACAGTACTGCTGGTTATGGGTCTGTCACTGTATAACACCGGGGTACAGTACCGGAGGGTATGGGTCTATCACTGTATAACACCAGGGTACAGTACCAGTGGGTATGGGTCCGTCACTGTATAACACCGGGGTACAGTACTGCTGGTTATGGGTCCGTCACTGTATAACACCGGGGTACAGTACCGGAGGGTATGGGTCTATCACTGTATAACACCAGGGTACAGTACCAGTGGGTATGGGTCCGTCACTGTATAACACCGGGGTACAGTACCGGTGGGTATGGGTCTGTCACTGTATAACACCGGGGTACAGTACCGGAGGGTATGGGTCTATCACTGTATAACACCGGGGTACAGTACCAGTGGGGGATGGGTCTATCACTGTATAACACCGGGGTACAGTACCGGTGGGTATGGGTCTGTCACTGTATAACACCAGGTTACAGTACCAGTGGGTATGGGTCTGTCACTGTATAACACCGGGGTACAGTACCGGAGGGTATGGGTCTGTCACTGTATAACACCGGGGTACAGTACCGGAGGGTATGGGTCTGTCACTGTATAACACTGGGGTACAGTACCGGAGGGTATGGGTCTGTCACTGTATAACACCGGGGTACAGTACCGGAGGGTATGGGTCTGTCACTGTATAACACTGGGGTACAGTATCGGTGGGTATGGGTCTGTCACTGTATAACACCGGGGTACAGTACCTGAGGGTATGGGTCTGTCACTGTATAACACCGGGGTACAGTACCAGTGGGGACAGGTCTGTCACTGTATAACACCAGGGTACGGTACCAGTGGGTATGGGTCTGTCACTGTATAACACCAGGTTACAGTACCAGTGGGGATGGGTCCGTCACTGTATAACACTGGGGTACAGTACCGGAGGGTATGGGTCTGTCACTGTATAACACCGGGGTACAGTACCAGTGGGGACAGGTCTGTCACTGTATAACACCAGGGTACGGTACCAGTGGGTATGGGTCTGTCACTGTATAACACCAGGTTACAGTACCAGTGGGGATGGGTCCGTCACTGTATAACACTGGGGTACAGTACCGGAGGGTATGGGTCTGTCACTGTATAACACCAGGTTACAGTACCAGTGGGGATGGGTCAGTCACTGTATAACACTGAAATACTGTACCAGCGGGAATAGGTCCATCACTGTGTAACACCAAGTTACAGTACCAGTGGGGATAGATCTGTCACTGTGTAACACCGGGGTAAAGTACCACTGGGGAGGGTCCGACACTGTGTAACACCGGGGTACAATACCAGTGGGGACAGGTCTGTCACTGTATAACACCAGGGTACGGTACCAGTGGGTATGGGTCTGTCACTGTATAACACCAGGTTACAGTACCAGTGGGGATGGGTCCGTCACTGTATAACACTGGGGTACAGTACCGGAGGGTATGGGTCTGTCACTGTATAACACCGGGGTACAGTACCAGTGGGGACAGGTCTGTCACTGTATAACACCAGGGTACGGTACCAGTGGGTATGGGTCTGTCACTGTATAACACCAGGTTACAGTACCAGTGGGGATGGGTCCGTCACTGTATAACACTGGGGTACAGTACCGGAGGGTATGGGTCTGTCACTGTATAACACCAGGTTACAGTACCAGTGGGGATGGGTCAGTCACTGTATAACACTGAAATACTGTACCAGCGGGAATAGGTCCATCACTGTGTAACACCAAGTTACAGTACCAGTGGGGATAGATCTGTCACTGTGTAACACCGGGGTAAAGTACCACTGGGGAGGGTCCGACACTGTGTAACACCGGGGTACAATACCAGTGGGGATGGGTCCGTCACTGTATAACACCGGGGTACAATACCAGTGGGGGATGGGTCCGTCACTGTATAACACCAGGGTACTGTACCAGTGGGGACAGGTCTGTCACTGTGTAACACCGAGGTACAATACCAGTGGGTATGGGTCCGTCACTGTATAACGCCGGGGTACTGTACCAGAGGGGACAGGTCTGTCACTGTATAACTCCAAGGTACTGAACCAGAGGGGACAGGTCTGTCACTGTATAACACCGAGGTACTGTACCAGTGGGGGACGGGTCTGTCACTGTATAACTCCGAGGTACTGTACCAGTGGGGACAGGTCTGTCACTGTATAACTCCGAGGTACTGAACCAGTGGGGACAGGTCTGTCACTGTATAACTCCGAGGTACTGTACCAGTGGGGACAGGTCTGTCACTGTATAACTCCGAGGTACTGTACCAGTGGGGATGGGTCTGTCACTGTGTAACACCGGGGTACAATACCAGTGGGGGATGGGTCTGTCACTGTATAACACTGAGGTACTGTACCAGTGGGGACAGGTCTGTCACTGTATAGCACCGAGGTACAATACCAGTGGGGGATGGGTCTGTCACTGTATAACACCGAGGTACTGTACCAGTGGGGACAGGTCTGTCACTGTATAACTCCGAGGTACTGTACCAGTGGGGACAGGTCTGTCACTGTATAACACCAGGGTACTGTACCAGTGGGGACAGGTCTGTCACTGTATAACACCGAGGTACTGTACCAGTGGGGACAGGTCTGTCACTGTATAACACTGAGGTACTGTACCAGTGGGGACAGGTCTGTCACTGTATAACTCTGAGGTACTGTACCAGTGGGGACAGGTCTGTCACTGTATAACACCGAGGTACTGTACCAGTGGGGACAGGTCTGTCACTGTATAACACCGAGGTACTGTACCAGTGGGGACAGGTCTGTCACTGTATAACTCCAAGGTACTGTACCAGAGGGGACAGGTCTGTCACTGTATAACTCCGAGGTACTGTACCAGTGGGGACAGGTCTGTCACTGTATAACTCCAAGGTACTGTACCAGTGGGGACAGGTCTGTCACTGTATAACTCCAAGGTACTGTACCAGAGGGGACAGGTCTGTCACTGTATAACACTGAGGTACTGTACCAGAGGGGACAGGTCTGTCACTGTATAACACTGAGGTACTGTACCAGAGGGGACAGGTCTGTCACTGTATAACTCCGAGGTACTGTACCAGTGGGGACAGGTCTGTCACTGTATAACTCCGAGGTACTGTACCAGTGGGGACAGGTCTGTCACTGTATAACACTGAGGTACTGTACCAGAGGGGACAGGTCTGTCACTGTATAACTCCGAGGTACTGTACCAGTGGGGACAGGTCTGTCACTGTATAACTCCGAGGTACTGTACCAGTGGGGACAGGTCTGTCACTGTATAACACTGAGGTACTGTACCAGAGGGGACAGGTCTGTCACTGTATAACTCCGAGGTACTGTACCAGTGGGGACAGGTCTGTCACTGTATAACTCCGAGGTACTGTACCAGTGGGGACAGGTCTGTCACTGTATAACACTGAGGTACTGTACCAGAGGGGACAGGTCTGTCACTGTATAACACCGAGGTACTGTACCAGAGGGGACAGGTCTGTCACTGTATAACTCCGAGGTACTGTACCAGTGGGGACAGGTCTGTCACTGTATAACTCCGAGGTACTGTACCAGTGGGGACAGGTCTGTCACTGTATAACTCCGAGGTACTGTACCAGTGGGGACAGGTCTGTCACTGTATAACTCCGAGGTACTGTACCAGTGGGGACAGGTCTGTCACTGTATAACTCCGAGGTACTGTACCAGTGGGGACAGGTCTGTCACTGTATAACTCCGAGGTACAGTACCAGTGGGGACAGGACTGTCACTGTATAACTCCGAGGTACTGTACCAGTGGGGACAGGTCTGTCACTGTATAATTCCAAGGTACTGTACCAGTGGGGACAGGTCTGTCACTGTATAATTCCGAGGTACTGTACCAGTGGGGACAGGTCCGTCACTGTATAACTCCGAGGTACTGTACCAGTGGGGACAGGACTGTCACTGTATAACTCCGAGGTACTGTACCAGTGGGGACAGGTCTGTCACTGTATAACACCGATGTACTGTACCAGTGGGGACAGGACTGTCACTGTATAATTCCGAGGTACTGTACCAGTGGGGACAGGTCTGTCACTGTATAACTCCGAGGTACTGTACCAGAGGGGACAGGTCTGTCACTGTATAACACTGAGGTACTGTACCAGAGGGGACAGGTCTGTCACTGTATAGCTCTGAGGTACTGTACCAGTGGGGACAGGTCTGTCACTGTATAACACCGAGGTACTGTACCAGTGGGGACAGGTCTGTCACTGTATAACTCCAAGGTACTGTACCAGAGGGGACAGGTCTGTCACTGTATAACACCGAGGTACTGTACCAGTGGGGACAGGTCTGTCACTGTATAACACCGAGGTACTGTACCAGAGGGGACAGGTCTGTCACTGTATAACTCCAAGGTACTGTACCAGAGGGGACAGGTCTGTCCCTGTATAACACCGAGGTACTGTACCAGTGGGGATAGGTCTGTCACTGTATAACTCCAAGGTACTGTACCAGTGGGGACAGGTCTGTCACTGTATAACTCCAAGGTACTGTACCAGAGGGGACAGGTCTGTCACTGTATAACACCGAGGTACTGTACCAGTGGGGATAGGTCTGTCACTGTATAACTCCAAGGTACTGTACCAGTGGGGACAGGTCTGTCACTGTATAACTCCAAGGTACAGTACCAGTGGGGACAGGTCTGTCACTGTATAACACCAGGGTACTGTACCAGTGGGGACAGGTCTGTCACTGTATAACTCCAAGGTACTGTACCAGAGGGGACAGGTCTGTCACTGTATAACACCGAGGTACTGTACCAGAGGGGACAGGTCTGTCACTGTATAACACCAGGGTACTGTACCAGTGGGGACAGGTCTGTCACTGTATAACTCCAAGGTACTGTACCAGAGGGGACAGGTCTGTCACTGTATAACACCGAGGTACTGTACCAGAGGGGACAGGTCTGTCACTGTATAACTCCAAGGTACTGTACCAGTGGGGACAGGTCTGTCACTGTATAACTCTGAGGTACTGTACCAGTGGGGACAGGTCTGTCACTGTATAACTCTGAGGTACTGTACCAGTGGGGACAGGTCTGTCATTGTATAACTCTGAGGTACTGTACCAGTGGGGACGGGTCTGTCACTGTATAACTCTGAGGTACTGTACCAGTGGGGATGGGTCTGTCATTGTATAACTCCGAGGTACTGTACCAGTGGGGACAGGTCTGTCATTGTATAACTCTGAGGTACTGTACCAGTGGGGACAGGTCTGTCATTGTATAACTCTGAGGTACTGTACCAGTGGGGACAGGTCTGTCACTGTATAACTCTGAGGTACTGTACCAGTGGGGACAGGTCTGTCACTGTATAACTCTGAGGTACTGTACCAGTGGGGACAGGTCTGTCACTGTATAACTCCAAGGTACTGTACCAGTGGGGATGGGTCTGTCATTGTATAACTCTGAGGTACTGTACCAGTGGGGACAGGTCTGTCATTGTATAACTCTGAGGTACTGTACCAGTGGGGACAGGTCTGTCACTGTATAACTCTGAGGTACTGTACCAGTGGGGACAGGTCTGTCACTGTATAACTCTGAGGTACTGTACCAGTGGGGACAGGTCTGTCACTGTATAACTCCAAGGTACTGTACCAGTGGGGACAGGTCTGTCACTGTATAACTCTGAGGTACTGTACCAGTGAGGATGGGTCTGTCACTGTATAACTCTGAGGTACTGTACCAGTGGGGACAGGTCTGTCACTGTATAACTCCAAGGTACTGTACCAGTGGGGACAGGTCTGTCACTGTATAACTCTGAGGTACTGTACCAGTGGGGACAGGTCTGTCACTGTATAACTCCAAGGTACTGTACCAGTGGGGACAGGTCTGTCACTGTATAACTCCGAGGTACAGTACCAGAGGGGACAGGTCTGTCACTGTATAACTCCAAGGTACTGTACCAGTGGGGACAGGTCTGTCACTGTATAACTCCAAGGTACTGTACCAGTGGGGACAGGTCTGTCACTGTATAACTCTGAGGTACTGTACCAGAGGGGACAGGTCTGTCACTGTATAACTCCGAGGTACGGTACCAGAGGGGACAGGTCCGTCACTGTATAACTCCGAGGTACTGTACCAGTGGGGACAGGTCTGTCACTGTATAACACCGAGGTACTGTACCAGTGGGGACAGGTCTGTCACTGTATAACACCGAGGTACTGTACCAGAGGGGACAGGTCTGTCACTGTATAACTCTGAGGTACTGTACCAGTGGGGACAGGTCTGTCACTGTATAACTCCGAGGTACTGTACCAGTGGGGGATGGGTCCGTCACAGTATAACTCCAAGGTACTGTACCAGAGGGGACAGGTCTGTCACTGTATAACTCCAAGGTACTGTACCAGAGGGGACAGGTCCGTCACTGTATAACACCGAGGTACTGTACCAGAGGGGACAGGTCTGTCACTGTATAACTCTGAGGTACTGTACCAGAGGGGGATGGGTCTGTCACTGTATAACTCCAAGGTACTGTACCAGTGGGGACAGGTCCGTCACTGTGTAACACCGAGGTACTGTACCAGTGGGGACAGGTCTGTCACTGTATAACTCCAAGGTACTGTACCAGTGGGGACAGGTCTGTCACTGTATAACTCCGAGGTACTGTACCAGTGGGGACAGGTCTGTCACTGTATAACTCCAAGGTACTGTACCAGAGGGGACAGGTCTGTCACTGTATAGCACCGAGGTACAGTACCAGTGGGGACATGTCTGTCACTGTATAACTCCAAGGTACTGTACCAGAGGGGACAGGTCTGTCACTGTATAGCACCGAGGTACAGTACCAGTGGGGACAGGTCTGTCACTGTATAGCACCGAGGTACAGTACCAGTGGGGACAGGTCTGTCACTGTATAACTCCAAGGTACTGTACCAGAGGGGACAGGTCTGTCACTGTATAGCACCGAGGTACAGTACCAGTGGGGACAGGTCTGTCACTGTATAACACCGAGGTACTGTACCAGTGGGGACAGGTCTGTCACTGTGTAACACCAGGGTACTGTACCAGTGGGGACAGGTCTGTCACTGTATAACACCGAGGTACTGTACCAGTGGGGGATGGGTCCGTCACTGTATAACACCGAGGTACTGTACCAGTGGGGACAGGTCTGTCACTGTATAACACCGAGGTACTGTACCAGTGGGGGATGGGTCCGTCACTGTATAACACCGAGGTACTGTACCAGTGGGGATGGGTCTGTCACTGTATAACACCGAGGTACTGTACCAGTGGGGGATGGGTCCGTCACTGTATAACACCGAGGTACTGTACCAGTGGGGGATGGGTCCGTCACTGTATAACACCGAGGTACTGTACCAGTGGGGACAGGTCCGTCACTGTATAACACCGAGGTACTGTACCAGTGGGGGATGGGTCCGTCACTGTATAACACCGAGGTACTGTACCAGTGGGGATGGGTCTGTCACTGTATAACACCGAGGTACTGTACCAGTGGGGACAGGTCCGTCACTGTATAACTCCGAGGTACTGTACCAGTGGGGACAGGTCTGTCACTGTATAACTCCGAGGTACTGTACCAGTGGGGACAGGTCCGTCACTGTATAACACCGAGGTACTGTACCAGTGGGGATGGGTCTGTCACTGTATAACACCGAGGTACTGTACCAGTGGGGATGGGTCTGTCACTGTATAACACCGAGGTACTGTACCAGTGGGGACAGGTCTGTCACTGTATAACTCCAAGGTACTGTACCAGTGGGGATGGGTCTGTCACTGTATAACTCCAAGGTACTGTACCAGTGGGGATGGGTCTGTCACTGTATAACACCGAGGTACTGTACCAGTGGGGGATGGGTCCGTCACTGTATAACACCGAGGTACTGTACCAGTGGGGGATGGGTCCGTCACTGTATAACACCGAGGTACTGTACCAGTGGGGATGGGTCTGTCACTGTATAACACCGAGGTACTGTACCAGTGGGGGATGGGTCCGTCACTGTATAACACCGAGGTACTGTACCAGTGGGGATGGGTCTGTCACTGTATAACACCGAGGTACTGTACCAGTGGGGATGGGTCTGTCATTGTATAACACCGAGGTACTGTACCAGTGGGGGATGGGTCCTTCACTGTATAACACCGAGGTACTGTACCAGTGGGGATAGGTCTGTCACTGTATAACTCCAGGGTACTGTACCAGTGGGGATGGGTCTGTCACTGTATAACACCGAGGTACTGTACCAGTGGGGACAGGTCTGTCACTGTATAACTCCAGGGTACTGTACCAGTGGGGATGGGTCTGTCACTGTATAACACCGAGGTACTGTACCAGTGGGGATGGGTCCGTCACTGTATAACACCAGGGTACTGTACCAGTGGGGATGGGTCTGTCACTGTATAACACCGAGGTACTGTACCAGTGGGGACAGGTCTGTCATTGTATAACACCGAGGTACTGTACCAGTGGGGGATGGGTCCGTCACTGTATAACACCGAGGTACTGTACCAGTGGGGATGGGTCTGTCATTGTATAACACCGAGGTACTGTACCAGTGGGGATGGGTCTGTCATTGTATAACACCGAGGTACTGTACCAGTGGGGGATGGGTCCGTCACTGTATAACACCGAGGTACTGTACCAGTGGGGATGGGTCTGTCACTGTATAACACCGAGGTACTGTACCAGTGGGGATGGGTCTGTCATTGTATAACACCGAGGTACTGTACCAGTGGGGATGGGTCCGTCACTGTATAACACCGAGGTACTGTACCAGTGGGGACAGGTCTGTCACTGTATAACACCGAGGTACTGTACCAGTGGGGGATGGGTCCGTCACTGTATAACACCGAGGTACTGTACCAGTGGGGACAGGTCTGTCACTGTATAACACCGAGGTACTGTACCAGTGGGGATGGGTCTGTCACTGTATAACACCGAGGTACTGTACCAGTGGGGACAGGTCTGTCACTGTATAACACCGAGGTACTGTACCAGTGGGGATGGGTCTGTCACTGTATAACACCGAGGTACTGTACCAGTGGGGATGGGTCTGTCATTGTATAACACCGAGGTACTGTACCAGTGGGGATGGGTCCGTCACTGTATAACACCGAGGTACTGTACCAGTGGGGATGGGTCTGTCACTGTATAACTCCGAGGTACTGTACCAGTGGGGATGGGTCTGTCACTGTATAACACCGGTACTGTACCAGTGGGGGATGGGTCCGTCACTGTATAACACCGAGGTACTGTACCAGTGGGGATGGGTCTGTCACTGTATAACACCGAGGTACTGTACCAGTGGGGGATGGGTCCGTCACTGTATAACACCGAGGTACTGTACCAGTGGGGATGGGTCTGTCACTGTATAACACCGAGGTACTGTACCAGTGGGGATGGGTCTGTCACTGTATAACACCGAGGTACTGTACCAGTGGGGGATGGGTCCGTCACTGTATAACACCGAGGTACTGTACCGGTGGGGACAGGTCTGTCACTGTATAACACCGAGGTACTGTACCAGTGGGGATGGGTCTGTCACTGTATAACACCGAGGTACTGTACCAGTGGGGATGGGTCTGTCATTGTATAACACCGAGGTACTGTACCAGTGGGGATGGGTCCGTCACTGTATAACACCGAGGTACTGTACCAGTGGGGACAGGTCTGTCACTGTATAACACCGAGGTACTGTACCAGTGGGGATGGGTCTGTCATTGTATAACACCGAGGTACTGTACCAGTGGGGACAGGTCTGTCACTGTATAACACCGAGGTACTGTACCAGTGGGGATGGGTCTGTCATTGTATAACACCGAGGTACTGTACCAGTGGGGACAGGTCTGTCACTGTATAACACCGGGGTACTGTACCAGTGGGGATGGGTCCGTCACTGTATAACACCGAGGTACTGTACCAGTGGGGACAGGTCTGTCACTGTATAACACCGAGGTACTGTACCAGTGGGGATGGGTCTGTCATTGTATAACACCGAGGTACTGTACCAGTGGGGGATGGGTCCGTCACTGTATAACACCGAGGTACTGTACCAGTGGGGGATGGGTCCGTCACTGTATAACACCGAGGTACTGTACCAGAGGGGACAGGTCTGTCACTGTATAACACCGAGGTACTGTACCAGTGGGGACAGGTCTGTCACTGTATAACACCGAGGTACTGTACCAGTGGGGACAGGTCTGTCACTGTATAACTCCGAGGTACTGTACCAGTGGGGACAGGTCTGTCACTGTATAACTCTGAGGTACTGTACCAGTGGGGACAGGTCTGTCACTGTATAACTCCAAGGTACTGTACCAGTGGGGATGGGTCTGTCATTGTATAACTCCGAGGTACTGTACCAGTGGGGATGGGTCTGTCACTGTATAACTCTGAGGTACTGTACCAGTGGGGACAGGTCTGTCACTGTATAACACCGAGGTACTGTACCAGTGGGGACAGGTCTGTCACTGTATAACTCTGAGGTACTGTACCAGTGGGGACAGGTCTGTCATTGTATAACTCCAAGGTACTGTACCAGTGGGGACAGGTCTGTCACTGTATAACTCTGAGGTACTGTACCAGTGAGGATGGGTCTGTCACTGTATAACTCTGAGGTACTGTACCAGTGGGGACAGGTCTGTCACTGTATAACTCCAAGGTACTGTACCAGTGGGGACAGGTCTGTCACTGTATAACTCTGAGGTACTGTACCAGTGGGGACAGGTCTGTCACTGTATAACTCCAAGGTACTGTACCAGTGGGGGATGGGTCCGTCACTGTATAACACCGAGGTACTGTACCAGTGGGGACAGGTCTGTCACTGTATAACACCGAGGTACTGTACCAGTGGGGACAGGTCTGTCACTGTATAACTCCAAGGTACTGTACCAGTGGGGACAGGTCTGTCACTGTATAACACCGAGGTACTGTACCAGAGGGGACAGGTCTGTCACTGTATAACACCGAGGTACTGTACCAGTGGGGACAGGTCTGTCACTGTATAACTCCAAGGTACTGTACCAGTGGGGATGGGTCTGTCATTGTATAACACCGAGGTACTGTACCAGAGGGGACAGGTCTGTCACCGTATAACTCCAAGGTACTGTACCAGTGGGGATGGGTCTGTCATTGTATAACACCGAGGTACTGTACCAGAGGGGACAGGTCTGTCACTTTATAACACCGAGGTACTGTACCAGTGGGGACAGGTCTGTCACTGTATAACTCCAAGGTACTGTACCAGTGGGGGATGGGTCCGTCACTGTGTAACGCCAGGGTACTGTACCAGTGGGGATGGGTCTGTCATTGTATAACACCGAGGTACTGTACCAGTGGGGACAGGTCTGTCACTGTATAACACCGAGGTACTGTACCAGAGGGGACAGGTCTGTCACTGTATAACACCAGGGTACTGTACCAGTGGGGACAGGTCTGTCACTGTATAACTCCAAGGTACTGTACCAGTGGGGATGGGTCTGTCATTGTATAACTCCAAGGTACTGTACCAGTGGGGACAGGTTTTGTCACTGTATAACACCGAGGTACTGTACCAGTGGGGACAGGTCTGTCACTGTATAACTCCAAGGTACTGTACCAGTGGGGATGGGTCTGTCATTGTATAACACCGAGGTACTGTACCAGTGGGGACAGGTCTGTCACTGTATAACACCGAGGTACTGTACCAGTGGGGACAGGTCTGTCACTGTATAACACCGAGGTACTGTACCAGTGGGGACAGGTCTGTCACTGTATAACACCGAGGTACTGTACCAGTGGGGACAGGTCTGTCACTGTATAACACCGAGGTACTGTACCAGTGGGGACAGGTCTGTCACTGTATAACACCGAGGTACTGTACCAGTGGGGACAGGTCTGTCACTGTATAACACCGAGGTACTGTACCAGTGGGGATGGGTCTGTCATTGTATAATACCCGGGTATGGTACCGGTGGGGTCTGGACTGTCACCGTATAACACCATGATACGGTACTAGTGGGCACTGGTCTGTCCATGTATAAAGCCATTGGGACGGATCTGTCACTGTATGACACCAGGATACGTTCCTGGTGGGGATGGGCTTGTCATTCTGTGGTACTGGCTAGGGATATGGCCATCCATTGGAGAATCGGCTACATGCTCAGACCACTGGAACTCAGTGGGGCTGCCATGTATGATCACTTCAAATAAAAAAAACTGCTCCGTCTGGCACCAAGGCTTCAGCTTACTCCTTATGAGAGGCTGAGGCCATCAGAGTATCGAGAACACCGCGAGAAGTCAACAATCTAACATTGAATTAAGGTCACCAAACAGCTCATTTATAACAAAGTTGTTGCATCAGGAGTAAACATAAACAAGTGACCAATGTGCAAAAGACAAACTGTGCAAATAAAACCCTGAGAACATGTTGTAATGAGTCATGCCTCATTGTCCGAATCATTTTACACTCCTATCATCTGACCAATTGCTTACAACAATCACTGAGTGTCACTGGCTGCACAGAAACACAACATTCCTAATGACTGGTCATTGAAACATCCTTTACCAGGTCATTCCCGCTCTGGTTCTTGGCATCATTGGCAAGGCCAACTTTTTGACCCATCCCCCAAATACATCATGAGGTGGGAGAGAACTGTCGCCCTGAACCGACCCTTTGGTGACAGCTTGTGAGACTGCCCCAGGAGTTAGACCCAGAAATGGTGGTTCCTTAAGGTTGCTATAGCCGGGGAGTTATAGAGTGGATAAGCTCCCACTACCTATTAAATACTCTCAAAGGTGTGTGACTCAAATAGCCTCTGACAACCAAGTACACCTCCTGGCCTTCACACGTGGCTCAGCTACTAAGTCTGGTGGAACCAGTTCCACAGACAGGAAAAGAGGCAAAGGCAGATTACTGGTGCCTTAAAACCAGTCATTTAGGGCAGATGGGGTTCATCAGCTGTGAGAAGGTGGCTCTGATCTCAGACGTCATCTGCCTTCCCCACTTCAGGGTTCAGGAGTAAACCCCAAGGATAAATTCGGAGCTGAAGTCCCTAAGGCAGGCCTACATTGAGTTCAATGCTGACTGGCAACTCCTACAACACCGCTGGTACCAAACTGTTGGGTCTCTGCCTTTCCTTTGGGTTCACCATCTGCATGGAGAGGACGAGCTTGCTCTGAATATCACACTGTCCTGGCTTACGTGTCACTTAGAGTTGGCACCCAACATCCATGGACAACCCCGACGAATGGAGGGCCCCATTAATGGAATTGCAAATCAGGATGTGCACCTTGGAGGGGACTGCTTTTACATGGGATACTCACCTTTTCTAGTTAACAGTACAGGCCCTTCGGCTTATGATGTTATGCCAACTCAACCTACTGTAAGATCAATCTAACTCTTCCCTCCCACATTACTTTCCATTTTTCTATCACTCATCTGCCTATCTAAGAGTCTCTTATACCTGCCGCTACCACTATACCACTCCCCCAGAAGCTTGTTCTTACCTGACTTACCCACTTACCTGACATCCCCTAGACTATCCTCCAATCACCTTACATTTATGTCCTCTTGTATTAAACATTTCCGCCCTGGGAAAAAGCCTCTAGCTGTCCACTCAATCTCTGTCTCTTACCATCTTGTACACCTCTATCAAGTCACCTCTCAACCTCCTTTGCTGCAAAGAGAAAACCCCTATCTGAACTGAACACAGCACTCCAAGTGTGGTCTGACCAGAGTTTTATCGAGCTGCAACACAGCCTCACAGCTCTGGAACTCAGACTTCAATTAATGAAGGCCAACACACTATACACGCCTTGGTGGAGCTACTGTTGGATAGCCTGGGCATTCTACACACACACATGGGGTGGTGGTGGGGGGGGGGGGGGGGCAAATGGGGTCCAGAATGACAACCTACAGTGGTGCTCGAAAGTTTGTGAATCCTGAAGAATTTTCTCTATTTCTACATATACGACCTAAAGTATGATCAGATCTTCATGCAAGTCCTAGAACTAGATAAAGAAAACCAAATTAAATAAATATCACAAAAACATCATACTTGTTCACTTATTTAAAAACATTACATCTTTGCTTTTATAGTATAGTCCTCTTGACATTAATGCTAACATTGCATTCACGTTCCTCAGCTCGGACTCAACCTGCAAAGTAATATTTAAGGAATCCTGTACAAGGAATCCCAAGTCACTTTGCACCTCAGTGTTTTGTATTTTCTCTCCATTTAGAAAATAGTCAGCCCTTTCCATTTCTTCTATCAAAGTGCATGACAAACCACTTCCCGACATTGTATTCCATCTGCCATTTTGTCCATTCTTCTAATCTAAGTCATTCTGCAGCCTCTCTACTTCCTGAAAACTACCTGCTCCTCCACCTACCTTCATATCACCTGCAAACTTTGCAACAAGGGCATCAATTCTGTCATCTAAATCGTTGACATACAATGTGAAAACAATCAGTCCTAACACAGAGCTCCGTGGAACACCACTAGTCACCAGCAGCCCACCAGAAAAGACTGCCTTTATTCCCAATCTTCGCCCCCTGGCAATCAGCCACTGCTTTATCCATGCTAGAACCTTTCCTGTAATACCATGGGTTTGTAGCTTGCCTCACGTGTGGCACCTTGTCAAAGGCTTTCTGAAAACCCAAGTATGCAACATCCATCAATTCTTTGTCTATCCTGATTATTATTGCTTCAAAGAATTCCAACAGATTTGTCAGATTTTACTCCCTTGAGTAAAATATGCTGACTACAACCTATTTTATCACGTGCCTCCAAGTACCCTGAGACGTCATTCTAAATAATCGACTCAACATATTCCCAACCACTGAGGTCAGACTAACTGGCCTACAGTTTCTTTCCTTCTGCCTCTCTCCCTTCTTGAAGAGTGGAGTGACATTTGCAATTTTCCAGTCTTCCAGAACCACTTCAGAATCTCGTGATTCTTAAAAGATCATTACTAATGTCTCCACGACCTCTTCAGCCACTTCTTTCAGAACCTTGGGGTGTACACCATCTGATCCAGGTAACTAATGTATCCTTCAGGCCTTTCAGTTTCCCAAGAACCTCTCTAATTATGTTAACTTCACACACTTCACTCCCTGACACCTAGAACTTCCACCATACTGCCAGTGTCTTTCACAGTGAAGATTGATGCAAAATACTTATTCAGTTCTTTTGCTATTTTGTTGTCGACCCCGATTACTACCTCAGGCTGAAATGCCGAGTGTATTCTTTTCCATAGATGCTGCCTGGCCTGCTACGTCTTCTGGTCTTTTAAGTGCCTGAAAACAAGCACAGTTTTAACTCCTGGAGGTGCTATAGCCATGCAACTAGCCTCTGAGTTCCTTGAATCGAATACAAAGTGCTTCCTTGTTGCAAGTGTCAGCTAAGCCATTGGTAAAGTGAAAAAGGGGACACTCCCCATTATAATTACAGTGACGTGGGAGGATAAAATGAGTAAAATGATGGCAGCTGTCACCTTGAAAACAAAACACGAACAAACACGGGAGAATAGAACAATGGTTATAAACAAAGCCCTCCTTGGTGCATTAGCTATGGGGTGCCTGGCTTCACCCTGCCTTCAGTCCCTGAGCCATTCAGCTCCTGTGCTACAAGTCCTTTCTGGGCTAATACCTTAAGATATAGGAGGAGAGTTAGGCCATTTGGCCCATCAAATCTGCTCTCAGCCCCAATTTCCTCCCCGTATCCCTTCATGCCCTGACTAATCAAGAATCTGTCAATCTCTGCCTTAAATATACCCAATGGCTTGGCCTCCACAGCTGCCTGTGGCAACGGCTTCCACAGAAAGACCATTTCTGGGCAAAGAAACTCATTCTCATCTCCGTTCTAAATGGGCGTCCCTCAATTCTGAGGCTGGGTCCTCTGGTCTTAAACTCCCCTTCCATAGGAAACATCCTCTTTACATCCACTCTGTCGAGGTCTTTCAACATTTGATGTTTCAATCAAGCCACCGCTCATTCTTCTGAATTCCAGTAAGTACAGACCAGGACCACAAAACACTCCTCATATAAGCCTGTCAATCCCAAAACCATTTTCATGAACCTCCTCTGAACTCTCTCCAATATCAGCAATCCTTCCTTATATAAGGGGCCCAAAACTGCTCACAATACTCACCAGTGCCTTGTAAAGCCCCAGAAATAATCATTGCTTTTATATTCCATTCCTCTCGAAATGAGTGCAGCTGCTGCCTGACACGAGTGATCTGGATTCAATCCTGACCACCCAGGTCCTAATCTCTGACGTCATGGATATGCTCCCCTCCCCCCATCCGTCATGCAGTCACGGAGTGTAGAAACAGGCCATTCTGTCCAAATGGCCTGCGCTGACCAAGAAACCGATATAAACTATTCCCACTTACCCGTGTTTGGCCCACATCCCTTTAACCCTTCCCTATTCGTGCATCCCTGTCTTTTCTGTGTTGTTAATACATCTACCTCAGCCACCTCTCCTGTCAAGCACCTTCACTTTATCTGCAACAAGTAAGGTCTCCTGGGGGCTACCCACTTCAATTTGACCTCCCTTTCCAACATGTCGGTCCGTGACCTCCTCTACTGCCATGATGAGCCTCAGAGTAGAAGGATGTCCCCTTAAACAAAGATGAGGATGAATTTCTTTAGCCAGATGGCAAGGTGAGTCTGTGGAATTCACTGCCAAAGACAGCTGTGGAGACCATCTCACTGGGTATATTGAAAGTGGAGGTTGATAGATTCTTGATTAGTGAGGGCATCAAAGGTTAAGGGGAGAAGACAGGAGAATGGGGTTGAGAGGGATAATAAATCAGTCATGATGGAATTGTGCAGCAGACTGGATGGGCCGAATGGCCTGATTCTACTATGTCGCATGGTCTGATGGGCATATTGGGAAGACACTAAAAGGCACCTTAGAGATCATAGGCTTATACAACTCAGAAACAGGCCCTTCAGCCTATCTAGTCCATGCCAAACATGATGCCCACCTGCCTGCCTCCAGTCTTTATCCCTCTACCATGCATTCCCAATCCTTTTTATGCCATGACTAATACATTAAACAAGGGGTCATTGGACCCTAGGTTGGGAACTCATGGATTCTAATCCTTTCCTAATCACGTATCTTTTAAATGTTGTTTATGTACCCACCTCAACCAACTTCCTCTGACAGCTTGCCCCATATACAAACAGCTCTCTGGTTTCTTAAGTCCCTTTACTCTCACCCAAAACCTATGTCCTCTTTTGCTTGACTCATTACTTTATACATGTCTACAAGATTATCTTTGTTCTCCTGTACAGAAAGCCCCAATCTGCTCAATCACCCTCCAGAGCTCTGGCATTTGAGTGTTGGTAAGAAATCCATTACTGCACCTGCAAATACAGGTTCAATACCCACCACCCTCTGTACATTCTCCTTGTGGATTTTTCTCCGGGTGCTCTGGTTTCCTCCCATGGTCCTAAGACGTACAGGTTAGTGAGCTGTGGCCATGCTAAATTGGGGCCAGAGGCGTGGTGACACTTGCGAGCGCCTCCCAATATAATCCTTGTTGGGCATTGACTCAAAATGACACATTTCACTGGACAGTATGCTTTAATGCAGATGTAACAAAGAAAGCTATTCTTTACCTTTATAAACACAAGAGTTTCTGCAGATGCTGGAAATCTGGACCAACACAGACAAAAAGAAAATGCTGGAGGAACTCAGCAGGTCAGGCAGCGCCTATGGAAATGAATAAACGGTCAATGTTTCAGGCCAAGAGCCTTCTTCAGGACTGGAAAAGAAGGGGGAAAACGCCAGAATAAAAGGGGAGTGGGAAGAGGGGAAAGGAGCCAACTAGAAGGTGATAGGTGAAGTTGGTGGGTGGGAAAGGTAAAGGGACAGAGAAGGAGGAATCTGATAGGAGAGCAGAGTGGACCACAGGAAAAAGGGATATCTAAGGGGAGGTAATAGGCAGGTAAGAAGAGGCAAGAGGCTAGAATGGGAAACAGAAGATAGGAGGGGGAGGGAGTTTAGTTTTTAACCAGAAAGAGAAATTGATATTCATGTCATCAGGATGGAGGCTACCCAGACAGAATAATAGGTATTGCTCCTCCACCCTGAGGGTGGTCTCATCTTGGCACAAGAAGATGATGTGCTGGAATGGGAATGGGAACTGGAATCAAAACGGTTAGCCACTGGGAAGCTTGGTCTTTGGCGGGAGGAGCCGAGGTGCCCGACAAAGCAGACGCCAATCTTTATAAATCTACTCTGTACTTGCTCCAGCTTAATGGCAGCATTCCTTCACCAAAGTGACCAAAACCCTTACACAATATTCTAAATGATTTCTATTTACCATACCATGCTGATAATTGCCTACTGAAAGCCCTCCAAGGCTGACACATTAATCTAAGAGGTCTACAAATACAGTGAGCCTTTTAATAACTTTGAACTTCCTGATCACTGCTTAAGATACACACCCGGCCATTTTTTTTGACACACAAGTGGAATATTTTCTGCCAAGTTGTGGGTTTTTCTAACTCTCTTCTTTCAACAATGATGGAAGGAGACTTTCCCAACTATTTTAACCAGAGGTAGTTAGATACTTGCTAACGAAGGGGCTCAAAGGGTACCAGACGAGTAGACGGAATATGCTGTTAGTGTTGTCAGACTCGATGGGCTGGATGGGGCTGTGCCGCTCCTAATTCACAATCACAGCCAGTGTGTGCGTACATTTTAATTCTATGGTCAGTGCAGTTGCTTTACAGGTTCAATTCCCGCCACCGTCTGTAAGGAGTTTGCATTCTCTCTGTCGGGACTGTGTATTTCCACCAGATGCTCTGGTTTCTTCCCACGTTACAGGTTAGGGTTAGTGAGTTGTGGGCACGCTAGGTTTTCAATGAAGGAAGCATGGAGACACTTGGGGGCTGCCCCCCAGCATCTCCTCAGATTGTGCTGCTCGTTGATGCAAAACGACACATTTCACTGTATTCATGTGATAATAAAGCTAACCTAATCTTAAAAAACCCTCCCCCATTCTTTTATTCCCCACTCTGACCTTTTACCTCTTATTACCTATCTTTCACTTCCCCCTGGGTCCCCTCCTCCTTCCCTCTCTCCCATGGCCCACTCTCCTCTCCTATTAATTTCTTCTTCTCCAGGTCTTTACCTTTCTCACCCACCTGGCTTCACCTATCACCTATCCTCCTTCCTCTCATCCACCATCTCATTCTGGCATCTTCTCCCTTCCTTCCCAGCCCTGAAGAAGGGTCTAGGCCTGAAACGTCAACTGTTTATTCATTTCCACAGATGCTGCCTGAATTGTTGAGTTCCTCCAGCACTTTGTGTGCATTGGATCTCCAGCATCTGCAGGCTTTTTTGTGTTTATAATCTAATCTAATCCTTTATGGTCTAATGCACAGATGTAAAGGAGGTCTGGAGACTCAAAACCACATGGAACGGTGGCTGCTACAGACGACTCCAATAGCCAAAATAACCCATTCGTTTCCTCATATTTCCTTGCAAAGCAGAATGCTTTCAAAGTCAACAAGCAACGTCAGCGCGCTACCACAGAATGGTAAGAATCAACACCCTGGCCAGATTAACAAGAGGCTGGCTGCAAGGCAACTATGACAGAGTGCACACAACATTCATTACTCAACCTCCCACTCAACATCAGCAAGAGCAAGGAACTGACTGTGGATTTCAGCAAAGGGAAGTAGAGGGGAACACACACTAGTCCTTTGAGTGATCAGCAGTTTCAAGTTGTTGGGTGACAACATCGCAACATAATCACGCCAGTGGCCATAATTCACGAGGACCTTGAGATGTGGTATGTCACCAAAGAGTCTAGAAATATCTGCAGATATACTGTGGAGAGCATTGCCTACCGTCTAGTATAGGGGTGCCACTGCAAAGGATTAAAAATAAGAACTCCACCA